>NW_020691645.1:0-5003 GCF_002925995.2 Terrapene triunguis
GTAACAAAAATAAACTTCTGTCTCACCACACTGGTCAACAGGAAGTCAATAATTCAGTCTAGGGCATTCCAGCCCTTGTCTCACCTTCCAGACACTGGACTCTATGATGAGTGGTTACTGAAAACCAATTCAATTCTTCTATTTCCAAGAGATCAGCCACATAGCCAGGTCAATATAACTCAGTTCTTACCCAATAATCATGCTGATGCCAATCCTTTAGTAACTAACACTAAAGGTTTAATAATAAAAGAATATGAGAGTTAATAATGGTTAATTGATCATATCTATACAAATAATTGCAAAATCCTTATATCAGGTTTGTAGCAGTGATGGAATGAACTGTTGGCTTGTAAAGTCTCTCTGGTAACTTCCAGGATTGGAAGGTCCTCAGTGCATAGTTCAAAATGTTCCTTTTAGTTGTAAATCCACAGTCCAAAGAATCAGGATGGGAAAGAGCCAAAATGGATATCTCGGGGGTCTTTTATATCCTTTGCCATTTGCCTGGAAATTTACTGTCTCCATTTGTGGAAAGTTACTGGCCTAAGGTGGAGTCCAGGGTCACCTGAGCATATCACATGTCCTTACATGCTTTGATGGCTTATAGGGGCAGCCATTGCCCATATTCTTGCTGAGGCGTCCTCAGAAAGGCTTACTGGGCGGAATGAGCTTCTTCTATGGCCCATCATGAGAGATAAGTGTCTTTGATGGGCCATCAACACATAGGTGTCAAGCCTTGATGTAAATCTTATCTGGTGGGTGTTATCCAGGAATACAAAACATGTATAAGATACAAGTCCATGGCCAATATTCATTACTTTAGATACAAAGATGATACATGGATTTAACCAGGACAATCATATTTGATAGATTAGGAGTACTTGTGGCACCTTAAAGACTAACAAATTTATTTGAGCATAAGCTTTCGTGGACTAAAACCCACTTCATCAGATGCATGCAGTAGAAAATACAGTAGGAAGATATATATATACACACAGAGAACATGAAACAATGGGTGTTACCATCCACACTATAATGAGAGTGATCAGTTAAGGTGAGCTATTACCAGCAGGAGAGAAAAAAAATTTTTTGTAGTGGTAATCAAAATGGTACATTTCCAGCAGTTGACAAGAAGGTGTGAGGAACAGTAGGGGGGAAAAATAAACATGGGGAAATAGTTTTACTTTGTGTAATGACCCATCCACTCCCAGTCTTTATTCAAGCCTAATGTTATGGTGTCCAGTTGGCAAATTAATTCCAGTTCAGCAGTCTCTCGTTGGAGTCTGTTTTTGAAGTTTTTTTGTTATAATATTGCGACTTTTAGGTCTGTAATTGAGTGACCAGGGAGATAAAAGTGTAGATTGATAGACTGTAACTTTTCCATTGACAGTTTACATGACATACTTTGTACAAAATTTGTTGCAATTGTATAACAGTGGTAATATCAATGATATAAATGGTCATATTCAATCATACAGCATCCCAGTGAGTCTGAGCCATTGTCTCTCTTAGGAGTTAGGAAGGAATTTTTCCCATTGTGGCCAAATTGGCTGAGGCCTGGTAGGGTTTTTCCCTTCCTCAGAGCCTTATGGAAACACAGTTAGGTTAAATAGGAATAGGGCTTAGAAATTTAATATTTGGAACTGTATGTATGTTCAGTTCATTGCAGCTTGTGGCCAGTGGTCAGTGCAGATAAGAGACCAAAGTGCCAGCGCCCAGGAACAAGACAGAGGATTTCACTTGGACCTATGGGGAAAGGGGATACTTGAAGCCATTGCTGACCAATGTCTCTATTTGGTTCCCTCTGTCCCCTTTGAGAGAGTTCAGCATAGCAAGCTGAATCCTAGGGGTAGGTAGAGGAGATCCTACCCTGAGTTAGGGGCTATATAATTGGAGTCATGTAAAATCCGCACTGGACACCTAAGTGTCTGGTATGGGGAAATTATATACATAGTGCCCCTCTCTAGTGTTACATTTAACAAAGTTGCAGCCTGCCACTTAAAATCCATCCCTGTGTCTGTCCTCATTCACCGCTGGTAAAAAACAGGAAGAGCTGAGGCAAATGAATAAGTTTGTAGGCAAGAATAATGAAAGCACTGTGACACGCTGACAATATCCTGAACAAACCTTATTGAATTAAGATAAACCTTATTGAATTAAGATAATACCTTTGGGGTGTATTATATTAAAAATACAATTATGTATTATTGTGGCATTGTATGTAACTTCTCTCATAGTGATGGGGGATGATGTACTTCCTCCATTATCAACCCTTTGAATCCAGGGAGATATGCATATACCAGTTCAAACTGGATTCTCCAGGGACTAACAGACAAAGAAGGGGGATTGCATAAATAGCCTGGTTTTAAACTGGCTCAGGGCCTTCTCTCTGATCCAGCAAAAAATAGCACCCCTGCTCCACAGAATGCCCCACTCCTTAGCGTAGGTGCTAGAACTAGGGGTGCTGCTGCACTGTATGACTTGAAGTGGTTTCCGTGATATACAGGGTTTACAGTTTGGTTCAACAGCTGTCAGAATCCCCACTATACAAATTGTTCCACACCCCTGCTCCTTAGGGAAAGGGTTGGAAGGGCTGGGCTTCCTGAGACCTCATAAGACTGGTGCTTTTCTGAGCTAAAACTGTGCTGAACTGGTGATCACAAGGATTCCTCTGAGTGAGTGAGGGGTGTTGAAGGACTCCACCTGCCAGAATCCATTTTAGGTAAGCTCATTAGCATGCATATAGTTTCTTTTCTCCGTAATGCTCTTTACCTTAAGAATAAAATAGACTTGCATAGGCATGGGTGGTGGGTGAACCACGGGTGCAGAGAGGCTAGCCGCTAGCCCAGCCCACTCCTTCTGCCTAAAGCCCTGCTCCTCTTCTCCCCCCCCTTCTCCCACTGGGCGGGTGGCTTGCGGCCTGCCTCCAACCCCAGAGTGCCGGGTGGGCAGGCAGTGCGAGGCCCTCCACCTGCCCCAGAGCACTGGGTGGCACAGCCCCAGCGGCTCCCCAGTGCCGGGCATCCCCAGCCACCCCAGGTCCTAGCCACAGGCTGGCCGCCCTAGCCCCAGCCAGCAGGCTTCCTTTAGAGGAGGCAGCCTGCCTGGCCTGGAGCAACTAGCGGCAAGCAGGAGGGGGCCTTGGGGCAGAACATGGGTGGAGCCACAGCCTTCCCCAGCCTATGCTACAAGCCTACCATGTATATAGGCACTGTTGTGTGCTACCTACTAACTGTAGCAGTTTTATACCTGTTAACTGTCTCTGAAGAGAAAGGAAGCAGGTGTGTTTGGGCAACTTGTCTGTACTGGGAAATTCTCAGTGAAGGCAGGAAACTGTGCCACCTGGAAATACCCCAGTCAGAAGGGTGCAGATCTCAACCCAAGAGAGGTAACAGCTAGGGAGCTGAAAGCCTGAGAGTGGGTGCCCTTACTGGGCCACTAAAGTGAAATACAGGTGTAGTTGCCCTGAATTGAAACAAGCATGTTGTAAGTTTCCAGTCTGTGTGCAGACATAGAAGATATATGTACTATTTAGACACTACCAAGGGGAATTCTAACAGGACTCCAAATGACTCAAAACATGTACAACATTGCAATTAATTTTTGAAAGGAAAGTTTTTTTTTCCCCTGAATTTCTTTTTGCAATAAGCATTTGTATACAGTGGTGACATATGCATTAGTAATAGCAACAACATGAAATGCCATGGCTTTACTGCGTTTACTGAAGTTTTTCTGTGAAAAGATAATTTAGAAAACAAAAATCCTTGAAATATTCTTGGCATCAATTGTGCTCCCCCCACTGCCCCTCTGTAGGTTGTCTATCATCACCTCTGGAAAGAACACTGGATGAATCCAGAAAAAATGCACCATGAATATTCCTCATTCATTCCAGCTGTATTTATGCACTTTTTGTGCTCAGTTTCCCTGAACATTCTAAGTGAATGACTTTACCAATATTTTTTGAAATGGTGTTGTCATAGAGAACCTCTGGAGCACCCTCTTTGGGTGGCATATGGGCACTTTTTATCCCTGACACCTTTCTCTCGCAGCAGGTTGTACTATGGAGTTGGTGAGAAGAGGTGCTGTGTCCATCTGGGTACTAGTATCAGGGCGGCAGCTCCTCCCCACCTTTTGGGTGTTAACAGTAGTGCAGACCAACCAGGCAAAACTGAACAGTCCTGCACCCCGCAAACAGTCCAGATTCACCCCCATTCTTCTTGCAAGGCAAGTAGGGACTTGTCTACACTGACAGCACTGCACTGTTGCAGCTGCGACAGTGTAGTGCTTTGTGAAGAAACTGCTTACTTCTTCCATCAGCATAGGTAATCTACCTCCCTGAAAGGCAGTAGCTGGGTCAACAGGAAGGCTTTTTCCATTGACATAACGCTGTCTAGACCAGGGGTTAGGCTGGATTAACTACATCGCTATGGGGTATGGATTTTCCACACTCCTGACCAACTTAGTTATACCAATATAAGTTGGTAGTGTAGACCAAGCCTGTGTCAGCAGACTCTGAGCTAGGACCAGGTTCCTAAGCCCTAAGGGGAAATAAACAGGCAGGAGACTTAACAATGTAAAGAAAGTCCCTCTACTTCCTCAGCGGGCCCAGGCAGCAGAGGAGTTCCAGCAGCTTTATTAGCCAGTAGTACTTACTCTGTGGGTTCAGGAACTCTGAGCTAGCTCTGTGTCCCTCTGAGTGCTACCCCTTCCTAGTTTTGGATCCACCCTTTTAAGGACCTGCCCTACTCCAGCTGCAGCAGGCCTCACAGGTGTGCAGGGTTGGAGTTGACTGTGCTCAGAGGAGCTCATTGACCCCTTCCTGACTGGAATGGGACAGGCTCCCCCCACAGTTGGTTTTAAAGGAATATTGGAGAATATTTCCAGAAAACAAAAAAAAAACTTTGAAATTGTAAATGTGAATATTTTCATTGAAAACTTGATTCTAAGAGTTATGCTCATCCAATAAGGAAACAGAAATGTACCATATCACTAACATGTCTAATCAA
>NW_020691646.1:0-6519 GCF_002925995.2 Terrapene triunguis
AGAACTAAGCTGGTAGTTAAGCTTAGAAGTCCTCATGCAGGCCCCCAAACTTGTACCCTAAAGTTCAAAGTGGGGATACAGCCTTGACAGTAGGTAATAAGCCTTGAACATGGCCATTACACCCTGGTCCATAGGCTACAGCAACAATGTGGTGTTGGGTGGTAAAAATAGGACCTTGATGTTTGGGCAGCAGGCTTCGTAATCCAGTTTGTGGGCACTTGTTATCCAGAAGAAGGAGAATCTTAAAGGCCAAATTTTCCTTCTGACAGTAAGCCTTAAATTCAGGGACAGCATGGTCTACAAACCACTCATGGCAAATATTACATGTCATCCAGGCCTTTCTGTTTGACTTCCAAATTACAGGGCGACGAGACTTGACGTAGCCCCTCATTGTTCTTGGGTTTTCAATGTGGGTAGACAAGCAAAGGCTTCAACTTGTAATCGCCTTCTGCATTTAAGCAGGCTTTTGAGGCTTTGACTCCAGGAGCAGTCTTCTTGTCATGAGAAATATAAGTCCTCGTTGGCATCTTCTTCCTGTAAAGGCCCATCTCGTTGATGTTAAAAACTTGTTTCGTAGAATAGCCGCCTTCTGAAACAATTTTCTTTAGCTGAGCAAGAAACTGCTTCTCCTGTGAGTTTTATATTATGTAGATTGGCATGCTTCTGGAATCTGTGGAACCACCCATGACTAGCATGGAAAGTCTCCTTTTCCATTGTTGAGCTCTCAACCTCTCTTTCCTTTAAATCGTTAAACATGCTTTTGGCCTTCTCCTGAATCAAGCTTAAACTCACAGGCATTTTCTTCTCCATTGTACTGCTTCTCTGTTTCATTATCTTCATTAATGACAATTTCGTAGCACTTCTAGCGCTTTCAAGAATTCAATTAGCACTGTTAAAAATTGTGTGTACCGTCGTACCAGGCAAACCGAGAATATGAGCAACGTTGGCTGCACACTCACCTCTTTCAATACGCTTTATGACATCTAATTTCACTTCTAATGTTACACTTTTACATTGCCTCTTAGGCACAGGCCCACTCTTAACACTTTGAAAGCGTTTTCCACTCAGGATGGGTAGTACTGTACTGTACTCACGGCCGCCCCCCCTCCACACTGCCCCATCTCTTCCCACTCCCCTCCACGCCGCCTCTTCCTGCCCAGTTCCACCCCCTCCTCCGAGTGCGCCCTGTCCCTGCTTCTCCCCCGCTTATTGCGGCAGGCAGGAGGCACTGGGAGGGAGGGGGAGGAGTTGATCAGCAGCCCACAGGGCCACTTGCAGACAGGAGGCGCTGGGGAGGTGATGGGGGGGGGGGCACTGGCTGCTGGTGGCTGGTAAGCACTCACAGAAAAGTGAAGCAAAAGGTGAAGCGAGTAAGTTGAAAATGATGTAGATGCGAATGGGGACCGACATCAATCGGAACATATTCCCCTATTGATGAGCAACGGATACACAAAACAACGGATAAGCGGGAGATGTATACCGGGGACCCCCTGAATCTAAAGACCTGACCTACCAGTTTGCACATATTTTTTGTGAGAGAAATATAAGAAGCCTCTTGCAGGAGATTTAATGTAAATTAAATGGAAACAGTACTGATGTGCTTCTATACTCAAGAAGACTGCAAACTGAACTGGCACTAAATTCCTTCTGTGACGGGTTGGATCACAGAAACCCCCTTGGGGCTGCCAACTGATGTGCCAAGACTACTTCTGCCCCTGCTTTCCCTGCCAGCTTGGGACTCCAGAGCCCTGCCTGGCTGTGCCAGACATGCTTGCCAGCCACAAACAGAGACCCAGGTCTGAACCATGTCCCACAAACTGCAAGCTTAATTGAAAGCAGCTTAAGAAGTGTTCTTGTCTTTAACACTCAGATGCCCATCTCCCATTGGGGCCCAAACCCCAAATAAATCCATTTTACCCTGTAGAAAGCTTATAGAGGGTAAACTCATAAATTGTTCACCCTCTATAACACTGATAGAGAGATATGCACAGCTGTTTTCCCCCCTCCCCCAGGTATTATTAATTAACCCAGAGTATGTATTAAGTAAAAAGTGTTTTTATTAAATACAGAAGGTAGGATTTAAGTGGTTCTAAATAGTAACAAACAGAACAAAGTGGATTACCAAGTAAAATGAAATAAAACACACAAGTCTATACCTAATGCAGTAAGAAAACTGAATACAGATAAAACTTCACCCTCAGAGGTGTTCCAGTAAACTTCCTTTTACAGACTAGTCTCCTTCTAGTCTGGGTCCAGCAATCACTCACACCCCTTGCAGTTACTGTCATTTGTTCCAGTTTCTTTCAAGTATTCTTTGGGGTGGAGCTGCTATCTCTTGAGCCAGCTGAAGACAAAATAAAGGGGTCTCCCAGGGGTTTAAATAGACTTTCTCTTGTGGGTGGAGACCCCTCCCTACCCCTGTGTAGAATTCCAGCTACAAGATGGAGTTTTGGAGTCACATGGGCAAGTCACATGTCCATGCATGACTCAGAACTTACAGGTAGCAGCCATGGTTCACAAGCTACCTTGAACATCCTCATGTAGACTTCTTATGTGGATTGGAGCCTTCCAAGATCCATTGTCCGTTAAGTGCTTCTTGATTGGGCACTTAACTTGCAAATTCCTTTCTAAAGAAGCTGACCAAATGCCTTACTAAGGCTATTTAAAATCAAACAAATATACAGCCAATATTCATAACTTCAAATACAATAATGACACATGCATACAAATAGGATGAATATATTCAGTAGATCATAACCTTTATATAGATACACCTCTATCTCGATATAACGCTATCCTCGGGAGCCACAAAATCTTACCGCGTTATAGATGAAACCGCGTTATATCGAACTTGCTTTGATCCACCGGAGTGCGCAGCCCCCACCCCCCTGGAGCACTGCTTTATCACATTATATCCGAATTCATGTTATATCGGGTCGCGTTATATTGGGATAGAGGTGTATGTTACATGGCATATGTAGCATAAAACATATTCCAGTTATGTCATATATACATTCATAAGCATCCTCAAAGGCAAACCGAGAGGCAAGACCATTGCTGGTGTCTCTCAGTGAGCACATTTCCAGCCTGTGATATACTCATGATTGTAACAAGTGAGAACTCATTGTGGTGAATCACTGCTATTAAAGGGACAGAGTGAATCCTTTCCTGTCTGGTACTAGGGATGGCTTCATTAGCCCCAGCACCTTCCCCTGCTGAGGCAACCATGGGTTAAAGACAATGTTGGCATTTAGCACTCTCCTGGAACGGACTCTAACAACGCTCCTACCCTGATGAGCTGGGAGGCCTGACAGAGCTGACTAACGTAACAGACTGGCTAGCCCTGAAGCTGGGGAGCCTGGGGCCAAGCCAGCCCTGCTTACCAGATAAGTCCCTCTTGAGAATCAGGTATTCCAATGCAAAAGGCAGCAGAAAGCTGCAGCATGGGGGGTAGGGGTGGTTGAGAGAAGTAGCTGGCACTGCCAGAGTTAGGAGGTGTCAGGTCTGGGCCGTGGGAAGCTGGGGTGCACTTGTCAGTTACCAAGTTATAGTCAGGAGGTGATAAGTGAAGTGAGGGTTGAGCCGGGTCAGGATACCAGGAAGTCAGGGTCAGGCACCAAGTTACAGACAAGAGACAAGTAGAAGAGCTGGGGACACACCAGGGTCAGGAGCCAGAGGCAAGGTCTGGAGGAGGAGCAGAAGCAGGCAGGCAGCCTGCATCATTGCTCAGACAGCTTCCTTTTCTTCTCCTGTTGTGTTACGGCGCAGCAGTTTGTGGCACCCAGTTACTTCTTGTCTACTTAATTCCCAGCAGTCCTCGTGTATTTGTTTAATACTCGTATCTTCACTATTTCCATTGTCCTTAGCCCAAAAGGTTAGATATACCAATTTCATCCTTAAATTTATAGGCATTTCTCCAATAGCTACCTGAAGCACACACAAAACAGAGTCATAATACTTGCACTACATACAATTTGCAGAGCTTGGGCTTGGATTGGCTCTAGTTTTTTCTACTGTTTATTCGGCATCCATAATCTATAACTGGCCTTATTAATGCTCTCTACCATATCAACATGTTCTTATCTGCACCCCAATTGTTCCCAGCAATATCCTATTGTTACATTTAGTCTTGATATTATCTATATGATTCTTCCAAGTTTGTTATTGAACATAACTCATAAGAATGTAAAATTATAAACTACCTGTAGTTTTTCCTTTATAGAGATATAGGTTCCATTCTTCCTTGTCGTGAAGAAAATCATTCCCTTTGATTTAAAAGTAAGAACTTAAATCCGCAAGTATCTCCCCATTCTGATAGCCCACTGGTTCTCCTCACAGCTATCTTAAGTCTTCTATGTTTGGTCCATATAACATAGTCATCTGCAAATAGAGTAATACCTATTCCTGTCTGTATACGGTATGAGAGATCATTAATCATAATGTTAAACAGGGGTGAGCTGATTACACTCCCTTGTGGAGAGCCATTAGTAAGTTTATAAATATTCAACAAAGCCACTCACAACCTGACCTTTATGGTTCTATCACTTAAGAAGCCTTTTTATCCACCAGAGCACCCATCCTCTTATTCCAATTGCAGCTAGTTCATACAGAAAGCCTTCTCTTCATAGCATGTCATACACATTTTCAATGTCTAAAAAGACAGCTATCAAACCCTGTTCCTCACGGTTTTTTGTATTTCTGTTTCTACTCTTACAATATGATCAACTATGCATTGTCCTTTCCTGAAATCATTTTATACACAGCCCATAATTCCAAATTCAGGGATACCAAAGGCTGTTTCCATTCTACCTGTGCTGTCATCTCCAGAGCAGTCACTATTGAGTTGGCAATGCTGATCCCATTTGCCATGTAGAAACTCTATACCCTTTATACACAGCCCATAATTTCATTTTTTCCAAGTATGCTACTAATCTCTCATGTATCATGCTTTCCATAATTTTGCCCATACATGATGTGAAGGCAATAGGTCTATATGCATCAGGTCTTCTGATTAATTTGACAGGTTTTCCTATCAGTATAACCAGCACTTGCTTCCATTCTGCTGGTAGTATTCCTTTCCCCCATATATTAAATAATTACAGTAAAACTCTTTAATTCCCTTCCAGTAGGTGCTTAAGCATTGCATTACATATGCTCTCTTTTCCTGGGGTTGTATTTTTACTGTTGTCTATAGAGTTTTTGAGTTCCTGTATGCTTAAATTTCATTTAGTACATCATCTTTAGAGTCTACCCAGCTGTGTAAGACCTCACAATTTTCTTGAGCAAACATTCTTTTTTGTTCACAAAACTCCTTAGTTTGATTTTTAATCACTACTTACTCTTTGGAACACTTGTGCTAAAATGTCTGCTTTTCCTAAGTTAGAACTTTCAACTTTATCATTTACTATAATGACTATACTATAGACATTTATCATAACTACCAGCTATGCATTTGTTTTTCCTCCATATCCCATTCATTCTTTTAACTTGTTTTTGTATCTCTGAAACCTTGGAATCTTTGTTCATTTTCCCACAACACTTTATCCAACTCTCTTTCTTTGCCTTTTTAATATTCGTTGTGCCACTGCTTTACATCTTTTATAGTTCATTAAGTCCTTGCCATTCAATTCCTTCCTTCTTTCCTGTCTTTCTTTCTTGTTTTACAATCTTCATTCCATCAGGGAACTTGTTTTCTGGGTTTGAGGCAATTTGATGTCTTACATATAGCTAGGTTGGCTGCTGCTACAACTTCCTTTACTATATTATCATGAAATTCCTCTAGATTATCACCTATACAATTGGTATTTAGATATTCAGCACACTTACACGTAAGGAGTCCCCAGTCTGCTTTTCTAAAGCTCCAGGTAGGAATTTTTCAGTGTTTTAAACATTACAACTAACAAGGAGGAAATCAGTGTGGGAATCTGATCAACATTTTAGATGTCTGTACATAATGTTAGGAGTATGGGAACAAACAGGAAGAACGGAAAGTATTAGTACATAAGGTATACATAAAGATATATACACTTACTCTGAGGTTCAGAAGGAGGTGGGAGGCAGACCAGTTGAGAGTCTCTGGGTAAAGATAAAAGGATTAAAAAATAGGGACAATGTCATGGTTGGGGCTCTACTCTAGACCACAGGAACACCCAGAGTTTTCCATTATGTATGTAAACACATTCTCAAGAGATGACACAGGAACACACTGACCTCTAGTAAGATAAGGATTGGGTGACAGGGTAATGGATAAGGATGTTTTGTTCGAAATAGCAGGTACAAGGAGAAGGGTGATAACACTGCTCTACAGCCAAAATGCTTTTGAAATAAATGTAGTCAAACTTTACTAATTCTGGGTCACTGAGAATGAAAATGATGCTTAAAATTGTTGATTGGCTCTAGTTTTCAAGATATGCAATTGGGTCAGTATATACGACTTGGGAATGGCGGAGGATAAGTGAGTTATAAAGGGAATGGATCTCAATTTAAACCAGAAATGACTAAAATACATCTTTGACTGGA
>NW_020691647.1:0-6108 GCF_002925995.2 Terrapene triunguis
TGTGTGTTGCTGTGTGTCTGTGCCATGCGCCGTGCGCGGCCTGTCTCTGCCAGCCCTAAGCCGGGAGCCCAATTGGCTGGACTAGCTGCGCTGAGCCAGGATTTTGGCGGATTGGGACGGGCTTGGGCTGACCCGGGCGAGGGGGGGGGGGAGAATCGGGATGGGGGTCGCGGGAGCCGAGCCCTCTGCCTTTACCAGGATCAGAGGCAATTTATTACAGGGGGGCCTGGCTGCCTTTGCCCCCCCCCACCTCCTTCTAGCTTGCCCCATTGCAGCCCCATGGCTGGGGGAGGGGTAATGCCCCCCCCCATTTGTGACACCACCCCTTGGAGAAATCCCTACTCATCCCAGCCCCCCACACCCAACTCCCTCCCCCAGTGCACTGACCCTAATGGGGGAGGGATGGGGCCCTGTGCCAAGCACGTTGCGGGGGGGGGGGCTGAGGCAGCTGGGAGGGGGAAGGGAAGAGAACCCAGCAGGGATGGGGAAGGGGGGGGGCAGCAGAGGCAGGCAGCGCTGGGGGAGGGAGCTCCCTGCACCCTCAAAGTCTCCTTGAGGGTTTAATCACCCCCCCCCCAGCTCCAACCCATATGAAAAGGCCTTAAATATCTCCACCCCCCAGCTCCCAGGCCCCTCCCCCATGCCCAGGGGCACTTTGCCCCCCATTAGCCAGGGCAGCAGCTGCGGTTTCACCAGGGGGGAACAAGCCCCCCCAATTCAGCCCCTTGCATGGGGGAGGCCGGGGTAGGGGAATGTGTCACCCTATTGCACAGAGGGGGAAACAAAGGCACAGACCGGGGGGGGGCAAATCGACACCATCAGTGCCCCCTGCCCTATGGCACAGGGGGGCCCTCCCCAGCGAGAGGAGGAGGGGCGGGCGAGTGGGCACCGTCTGCCCCTCCCCGCACAGCGCACACCTGGCCTGCCCGCCCTCATCTCCACTTCAAGGAGCCAATTTCCAGCCACTCCAGAGTCGCACAAAGAGCTAAATGGGGCTCTCGGGCTGGTGCTGCCAGGCAGGGCCGCGGGGGGGGGGGGGGCTCAGGTCAAGGGGGCTGAAGTGGCACTCGAGGGGGCTGGCACCGCTCGCCGAGGGCCGGGGGAGAGGGGAGAGCCGGCCGCAGAGGAGGGGAGAAACTGAGGAAGGGCCCCTGTCCCCTTCCCACCCCACCCCTGCCAAGCCAGCCAGACCCCGCCCCAGGCCCAGGCAGTTTTACCCCAGCTCACAAGCGCTAGGAAAACCGCGAGCGGCCGCATCTGGGACTGGACTCTGGAGTGGCACAAAGTTTGAGGGAGCGGGGCGGTGGCTCAGCAGGGGGTGCTCTCCCCTGGCAGGCAGTGCTGGCCTTGATGCCCCAGGGCAGCACTAGGGGGCGCTGTGCTGTAGGGAACAGGGCGGGGGCTCAGCAGGGGGCGCTCTCCCCTGGCAGGCAGGGCTGGCCCCAGGGGGCACTAGGGGGCGCTGTGCTGTAGGGAACAGGGCGGGGGCTTAGCAGGGGGCGCTCTCCCCTGGCAGTCAGGGCTGGCCTTGATGCCCCAGGGCAGCACTAGGGGGCGCTGTGCTGCAGGGAGCAGGGCAGAGGCTCAGCAGGGGGCGCTCTCCCCTGGCAGGCAGGGCTGGCCCCAGGGGGCGCTGTGCTGCAGGGGGTGGAGCCGGCTGGGGTGGTCCCAGACTCTTCCAGCTCCGCGTCCTTGAAGGACGTGCCAGGCCGAGGGTGCCCAGATGTTAGGAGCTTTGTCTTGTATACACAACTATCCCCCCGTCCCTCCCCGCAACAACAAAAAAAGGTTGTCCCAATTTTTCACACTTGCTCGCTGGTCACCCTAGCCAGCCCCCCTGCGTCATGGCAGGGACCTGGGCCAGGGCTGGAGCAACCCTGGCCCACGGAGAGCTGCCCGGCCTGGGCTCCCCACCACAGCCAGGACCCGTTCAATCCTGGCAGCAGCTAACGGCCTGGTCACTGCCTCACTAGCTGGGCTGAGCACGGGGGTCCCATGGGGCCCGGCTGGGCCTGAGAGAACCAGAGCTGGGACTGTGGGCGGAGCCAGGATCGAGTGGGGGAGGGGGAAGCTGGGACTGTGGGCGGAGCCAGGATCGAGTGGGGGAAGGGGAGCTGGGACTGTGGGCGGGGCCAGGATCGAGTTGGGGAGGGGGAGCTGGGATTGAGTGAGAAATGGGCACGAACTCCCCCAGCTTTCAAGGGGGCTCAGGTACCACCTAGGCAGACCCCCCCCCTCAGTGTGCCCCAGGGACCCCTGTGGGGTGAGGGGAGCTCATTCAGCCCTCCCCTCGCTGCGATGTTTGTGCAGCAGGTGCCTGTCCCCTCAGAACGAGGCGCCCCCCTCCCCCAAACTCATCTCACCCCTGGACAAAAAGGCCATGAAGGTCCCTGGCCAGCTGGGTTCAAACCAGGCTCTATAGCGGAAAGGCCCCAGGTCCCATTCCCGACCCCCTGAGCCAGCCAGTCCCCCACGCTGGGGCTGGATGGGAGCCAGCGCCCCACAGAGGGGAAAGGCCCCGGGTCCCATTCCCGACCCCCCTGAGCCAGCCAGTCCCCCATGCTGGGGCTGGATGGGAGCCAGCGCCCCACAGAGGGGAAAGGCCCCATGTCTCAGCAAAGCAGAGGGGTCTCCGTCTGCCCCCTCCCCCAGAGTCCCCAGCATTCACCCACTGCCACCCTCCCAATCTCTCCTCTTGCCCTGCTGAGGAAATGCCCATGGGGGGGGTCATGCCACCCGCCCCCCCACAGCCTCTGCTCACCAGGCTGGCAGCACCGATCCATCTCCAGTCAGGGCCATGTTTTCTAACAGAGCAGGTGCTTGCGGGGGGGGGATGACTGACTGAACCAAGACACCCCTCCATTTCCTGCCCCCCCAATTCCCTCCCCACCCTGCTGGGGCTTTCAGAAAGGGAACCCTGCAGCTAACCCAGGCTGGCTCCAATGGGCCCAGCAGGTACCTGCCTCCCCCCCCACACCTCCCCCAACCACCCAGGCTGTCTAGATCTGCCCCCTCCCTCAACTTTTCAGCTAGTGTCCTATGCCCCCGGCCCTAGATCCAACCCCCACCCCAGAGCTCAGCAACGCCTCTGCAAGGAACCAGCCAGGGAACCCCCTCATGTCCCCCCCCCCCCCATGGATGGGGACATAGGACAAGGTGCATTGGCCTGCCTGGGTGAAGGGGGGTTAGTGCAGCTGCCACAGAGCAGCCGGGGGGTTGAAGATGGGGGGAGCAGAGGGAGGGGACACTCGGATCCAATTTCTCCCGACAAGAGGCAGCAGCTGGTGGCGGCTAACGATCTGTGGTAATTAGCCAAGGGAGGGCGCCTGGGTGCCCCGGCCTCACCCGTCAGGGCACCCAGAGAGGGGTCGCTGGGGAGTGGGGGGCAGGTAGCTATTTGCACTCATAGCAGCTTGGGGGCAGAGTTAAGCAGGGTCAGGCCAGAGCAGCCCCTGGATGGGAGACCCCAGAGGCTGCTTTCGCCTTGGAATCAAGAACAGCACCAGAGCCGCTGTGGAACCGGGCGGGCGACTTGCCCTTGGCATCCCTCCCCCAGCCAAGGATAGAACCCAGGAGTCCGGGTTCCCAGCCCCACCCCCACCTGCCTCCGTTTCACGCTCAGGGCTAAACCTCAGCAGCAGGGGGTTTCCCAGCCTGCCCCATAAGAGCCTGTGCTGGGGGAGCGGGGTGGGCAAGTCACAGGGAGGTCACGGGGGAGGGGTCACTGTCACTCCCCAGATCTTGCCCAAACTCAATCTCACTCCCCCCACAACTCAACATGGTGGACATGGGGCCAGGCTGGGCCCCGCTGTGCTCCCCCACCCCACGGCTGGGCAGGGGAGGGGGTGCCCAATCTGGGCACTGGCCCCACCAAACAGCTCTGGCCCTGCATTATTCCCAGGGCTTGGCTGGATGGTGTATTATTGAGCAGGGCCGGCCACGAGCAGGTTTCGGGGAGTAGGGGGGTCCCTCGAAATAAACCAGAGAGCAGGGCCGGCCTTACACTCACGGGGGGCCTGCGGCTGAAGACGAAGCCCGAGTAACTTAGCTTTGCGGGGTCCCCTGTGGCGTGAGGCCCGGGGCAGTTGCCTGCTTGCTACCCCCTAACTCCAGCCCTGGCTTTTAATCTCCTGGCGCAGGCGGGCGGGGGAGATTTTATAGCCTGTTGGGAGGGCCCCATAACCCCTGTCCTACAACACTCTGACCCCAGCCCCTGCCCCATAGAGCAACTGACCCCCTGTAATGTCAGACAGCAGCCAGTGGACCCCAGGAGCCCGGCCCCGGCACCACCCCCCCAGCCACCTTCCCACCCCTGCATACCAGGGGCAGGGGTCCCTGGCTGGACACCTGAACGCCGCATTCAGAGCCTGGCAGGGCACGGGGGGCCATCGCCACCTGCTGGAGAGCTGCAAAGGGCACAGGCAGCCCTTGAACGGGCACGGTCCAGCCAGGAGCAGATGGAAATGGGACAGAACGCAGGAGTCTGACCCTTGGTGCCCCCAGCCCCAATCACTCACCCCTACTCCCTTCCCAGAGCCAGGGATAGAACCCAGGAGTCCTGGCCCCTGGCCCCCGCCCTCGCTCTGAGGATAAAACCCAGGAGTCCTGGCCCCTGGCTCCCTCTAACCACTAGACCTGTTCCTTGGGCCTACAAATCCACCCGAATTGTGAGCTCAACTGCACCAAGGGAGGGGAAGTTCCTGCACTGTCCTGCCACTAGCCGGTGACAGGGAAAGGTGCCCAAGGGGGCCAGTCCAAACCCAAGGGGCGCCTGCCAGTCCAGGGCTGCGCTGAACAATAGTGCAGAAGCGGAGGCCAGTGAGCCAAGACTGGCGTGCCAGCAACTAGGCCAAATTGGGGGACAAAATCCCGAGGGGCTGGGCCGTTCCGCCCCCCGCGGGCCCGTAGAGAGCTGGGGAGACAAACTGGCGAGCGTGAGCGGGTACTTGACAAGCTGGCTGCACGCCCGGGCCCAGGGAGAGGCGGCTGAACGCCAGGCCCCAGACCGCCAGGGCTGCGAGCGGCTGATCAGCCCACGTGCTAGGCCCAGGTTTTCCCAGCGGCAACGTTGCAAGTGAGAGCCCACGGCAGAGCCAGACGCTGCGTTTTCTCTTGGCTGTTCTTTGGCCCCCTTTGGGCGTTTGGCTCCCTGGAAAAGGGGATGGGACTCAACCAGCAGCAGTAAAACCTCTGGCCCAGCTCCCCTCCCTGAACATCCTCGAAGAGCCTGACAGGCCAGGGCGTTTCCCTTCTCCCAACTCTGCCCAGCCCCAGGGCAAGGGGACAAGGGAAGCTGCCAAGGCGAACGCCTGGCTTGAGACTTTCCCTAGCAAATGGGTTAACTGCTGCTCCTTTGCTGTATCTACTAACAGGGTACGCCCAGCCCCACCAGACCCCGCTCCCCTCCCAAAGCCAGACAGAGCCGAGGGGTCCGGGCGCCCAGCCCCACTAGACCCCGCTCCCCTCCCAAAGCCAGACAGAGCCGAGGGGTCTGGGCTCCCAGCTCTCCGAGGAGTCTCTCTGACTTTGCACAATGGGACCCAGATCCGGACTCAGGCGCTTACCTGTTACAGTAAAAGTTGCTCCCTTAGGGGGGCCTGGTGGGATCCCCCAACCCCCCAGCGACATGCCAGAGGGGTCCTTGCCTGGTCTGTATTATAGCCCTGCAAGAGTTGTGCTGGCATCTAAGCCGAGACCCAGGCCAGTTCCTTCAGCCCCAGCGCCCCCTCGCCTGCCCGGAAGCGAATGCCATTCCGCCAATCTACCCCAAAACGGAGCCTTTCACCTCTAGGGGGCGCTGGCTCCAATCTACCGCAGGGTAGGGGACTGGCTGGGTCAGGGAATGGGACATAGGGCCTTTCCCCTCTGGCGGCACCAGCCCCATGGTGGTAGGAGACTCGGCCCATGGGCACAGCCTGCCTGTAGAATATCGCTGCCCTCGCTAGGGGGCCCAGGGGGAGAGGAGAAACTGAGGCAGAATGGGACTGACACTCAGCTGGGAGCCTGAGATTCCCAGGGTGTGGAAAGGTAGCAGGGACCGCTGCGCCAGGGCCACACCCCAGGGAGGAGAGGGAGGTTTATCTGAGCCAGGGCCAGGCTCCTCCTTTC
>NW_020691648.1:0-7176 GCF_002925995.2 Terrapene triunguis
ATAATGTGGAACTGGTAAAAGGCATCCCAGGGCTAGAGAGACCATTTGTGCTTCAATTATTAGAAGACCCCACATGTACAAAAATCCATTTTTCCTACACAGTCACCAAGTTTCCTTAGCATGGCCACTTGACAAGAGAGGAAATAAATAAATCCTCCTGGTTAGCAAGGCACTGTTTCCAAGGAAAGATGTCACCAAACCTAAGGCCTGATTTTCAGCAGGAGTTGTGGGTGCTTAGAACTCCTGAAACCAGACCTTCTTGTTCTGGTGGTCTCAGGTTCCCAGTGGATTGTAATTACAAAACCACATCTCAAAAAACCACCATTACAATTGGCACTATAATTGGTAACCTTATTGGCAGTATCAATAGAGAAGCAAAAGGGACATGGTGACTAAATAGCTGGTTACTCCTAAAGGAGGTCCTGCTAGTCTAGGTTGAGGTACATCGGTAGGGCAATGTGGAAGCACTGCCGCTGACCATACTATTGTCACCCCTTTGGGGTTTAGAGAGCATGGCCCCTTTATATCTTTATTTTGAGGGGGGAAGTACTGATTGTTCCAAAAGGAGGAAGTGCTGTTTGGTGGAAAGGGGAGCAGAGAGCATAAGGGGAGAGCAAGAGGGTCTTGTAGCTGGAGCTCCAGACAGAAGGGCTGCAGCAAACAGGCCCTTACTGAGTGAAGCAGAACAAAAACCTGCCTGAAGCCTGGGAGGGACAGAGCGGCCAACCAGGGACACCCCAGGACAGGAGCCAGGAGCACTATGCCATGGAGGAATCGCCTGATGAGGACAGATTGGAGCTGGACCCAGTATTACTCTTGCCCAAAGCTTCATGGGGCTCTGAGTACTGGGGCTTGTGACTTTGCATTGGGAATAAGGGGGGAGGCTGTAGCTAGTTAAGTGGGGAGGTTGTCGCTCTGTGTGGCTTAGCAGATCGCTGAAGAAGAGGGCACCAGAAGGGTTTGTTGGGGAAAGTTTACTGGCACCAAAGATGACCAGGAGCACCCAAGACTTACTGCTAAATTGGAACGTTGCCCAGGACTACTGAACTCTGTGTGCAGACACATTGCTCTAATTTTTACCGGGAACTGGCTCAGCACCCAGACAGCCTAGGATTCTGCCTGTGTGTGTGTGTTCGTGGGCACATAAGATACGTTTGTGCTTCTCCTTTTTTAACTCAGCACCATTTGAGCACTCCTCAGAAACAACTGATGGTTTGGCCCTTTCTTTCTCCCTTAGTCTTTGTCATTTCCCTTTGTCTTTGTTTTTCTTTTGGACCAGAAACTGTGAAAAGAGGTATCTTGTAAATAACTTTCTACAGTCCTGATTGGAATCCCAGCTTCTTATCCTGCCGCCAGCAGAAGCCAATACGCAATACCTTAGAGGTATACAAATAAGGCCCTTCTGTATATAGAAAGAAAATTCATTCTTGACCCCCTGTGGTGATCATCTTATGCCCTGAAGCATGAAACTTGCTTACTCCTATTTTAGCATGCAAAACTATGTATGTTATTGGTAAGAAAATTAACAAGACATTTTAAAATCCAGTTATGGTATTTGCCTCTATGACCTCCTGCCACAGTGGAACATATCAGTGAGTGGAATCACATTAAACTAAAACAAAAGGAAGGCACTCTTCATGGCTGACTTTAATGGTGAGAGTTCACGGTCCAGTAATTCCTACCAGTGCAATACGAAACTTCATCACAAAGCGGTTTATCCCATTTCAAAGCTACAGATGAAAAGTAATTGAGTTCATGTGCTGCAGTGATGCAAATCAAAAGCCATAACATTTGTATTAATTGCTGAAAGCAGACAGTGCTTGGCAGTAGAAAAGAGGGTGGAAGTACAATAAATCTTCAAGTCCAAATCTGGAAATGTGCCAGTTCTCTGGAAGGTAAGAGTCTGATCAGACACACTTTTAAAAGTGTAATTCCATTAAAAAAATGTAGACAGAGATGTATATTTTAGATCTTTTAAAAAAATTCTTGTTATTTTCTGAATCTTGTTAATTGAAGCTCTGACACGAAGTACTGTTTCAGATGCCCTCATATGCATGGAGAATTAAATTGGTTTTCATACAGCCAATCCCTTCACTCTTTTGCAGACTGGCATTTAAAGATACAATTATCACCATCTTTCTTAGGTTTTCATTGTCAATGAACTGGAAAAATATAAATAGATCTATTTAAGTCTGTTCCTTCTATAGTGGGCTATGTGAAATCAATAGTACCAGGAGCACTAATTATTCTGAAAGATTTTGAAATAGCTATTAAATAAACAGAGGAATTAAAATGTAATCTTTTTCTTTTTAATTGCTTAATGGAAAAAGAGGAATAAAGAATTATAATATGTTTCAATATGCTAGCATCCAGTGAATCAAAAGAGACCACTATCTTAATTATAAAATATATATTCAGTATAAAGATAGAGAGAGAAAGATACATGCACACACATAATTAACAGTACATTGATTTGCTATTGTGCTCCTTCCTTCAATGTAGTGAAATACACTCACTTAACAGTCAGTGACACTATATTAATTTTCAGTTCCTTAAAATGTTAGCATTACATGGGGGACAATGTGCACCCTGACTGACATGTGCCCCAGGTCCATCATGATGATTATGATTTAAATGGAATAGTCAAAGAACAGGACAGTACATATGCCCGAGAAGACCAGCTATTATTATTACTGATACAATTTTTATTATGATACCATCCTATGACAACAGTGAGGATTAGGGCCCCATTGTGCAGGGTACTGTACAAAGCAGATAACGATACAGCATCTGACCCAGGGATCTGGCAGGTTGGGGGAAGGGATATAACATGCAATCTAATGAACATGGTAATGGTTGGCCCAGTTTTGTTAGTTACAAGTTGTGGTGTTGTTTTTTTGCTGTTTTTAATTGGCTAAAGGGGGGGGGGGACTGAAAGGAATATGGGGGTTAACAACAGTAAGGAAGTAAGAAAAGAAGGAAGGGGAAGAGGGATGATCACTTGTCTAGTCACAGTTAGCAGGATCATTTTAGTAGGCTTCACAGAAGAGGTGAGTCTTAAGGAGGGAGTTAAAATGGATACAGTTATCTATAGTACCTAACACTGAGGCCTTGTCTACACCAGAGAGGTTTTGCCAGTATAGATATACTGGTAGGGCCACACTGGCAATTCCCCCTTGCGGAGACATAGCTTCTAGAGTTCTTTTCCTGGTATAGCTCATACCAGTTCCCCAAATGGCATAAACTACACAGTCCAAAGGACTTTTCTGCTACCAGAACTGTGCCTGCACTCTGGCTTTTGCTGGCACTGCTCTGTCACTCAGGTAGGGTGACTACCTGATCCCAACTAGGTGGGACAGTCCTGAAATGGAAAGTTCAAGTCCCGGTCCCTGGCTCATGATGCCAGGACAGCATTTGTCCCGATTCCCTGTGGTGCTGCTCCATGGTTACCTGAGGCTCAGGAGCGGCACCAGACCATTCCTGGTGGGGAGGGCTGAGGTGGCCCATAGCCCTCTCTTGCTACATGGCCCCGCCCCCTGCTCCTCCTCTCCCCCGAGGCCCCGCCCCCTGACCCAGTCGGAAGCCAGAGCCAGGCCCTGGCAAGAACCGCCTAGGGAGCCCGGACTGCTGTGGGGAGCCCCAGACCCTCCACCTTCCCTGGGCAGCTTACCCCGGGAGGCGGGGACATGGGCTGGGGACTGCTCTCGGGCACCCTGACTCCCCGCCCATGGTAGTGGAGGGTCCAGGGCTCCCCACAGTGGCCCGGGCTCCCTGGGCAGCTCTTGCCAGAGCCCGTCTCTGGCTTCCAGCCTTGCTGGGGCCAGGGCCTCAGGGGGAAGAGGAGGGGCTAGGGTGGGGCCATGGAGAGGGGTGGGACTCTTGCACGTGCCCCGCTTTTGCCTTTGAAAAGGTGGTCACCCTGCACTCAGGGGTAGGGAAAAATCACATAGCCATGCCGGAGTGTAGACCAGGTCTCGAGTTGCTTAAATGACTAGTCTGTGCCACAGTAGAGGAAGCAAAGCCAATGCATTGTAATGGAGCTTTCAGTCCTGTGCTGCACCATGATTACTTATTTAGGGACTGCTCCAATTGCTATTGCAGTCAGTGGGATTCTTTCCACCAACTTCAATATGATCTAATGTTAATCAGGCCACTCAGGCTGGATCTTGCAAGGTGCTGAGCACTGCTCTGAGGACTTGAACACCGTTGTGGGATGCCGAGCACCCCTCATCAGCCACTGACTTCAGTTGTGCTCAGCACTTTGCAGGATCTGTGGGAACAAAAACAGTTAAAAAGCCGTCAGATTTGGTTCTTTTATGCCAACAACACGTTAAAAAGTAAATTCCTACCAGTTTGCTGTTGTGTTTGTTCATATGAGCTGGTGGATGCTATGCAAGAGATGGAAAGAGGGAAAAAACGCATAATTTGGGATGAATCTAAAGTGTTTAATGTTTTCAGCTGAACTGGGGATTTTTAATGTTAAGGAAAGTCAGAGGCTGACACCATTAAGAGCTCAGGCCCAGATCTTCAAATGTATTTAGGTGTCTAACTCCCATTGAGGATCTGGTTCTAAGAGTATGATAGGCATATACTGCAGAAGCTTCTTTCACACTACTCTCCTGAGCGGGATTTGCAAATTGGGCCACACAAGAAACTAGGTTGAGATTAATAAAATTTACTGGACCAAATTCATCACTGGTGTAATTCCTCTGGAATCAATGGAATTATACCGGAGATTAACTGGGTCTATTAACTTCAATTATAATCTGAGCCAGATTAAAAGCCAAGTGGAGATTTATTAATGAAATGGCCTGCCAACAGTAGCAACCCCTTTGAAAAGGTTCCACAGACATATACATAACTGAACAGTATGAGCTTTAAGATCCTTGTGTTCCATTTGTGTTTGCAAGAAAAGCTAACCTTCTCTTTGATTCCATTCAGGGCATGACACACATCTATTATTTGCTTACCAGGCTTTTGGAATCATATCTGACACAAAGCCTAGAAATCTGAGAGAAGCAACAATTCAAACATATTACGCCTTTAAACAGCCAACCTTCCAATATATTTAAATCATTCTAACAGAAGATTTATGTAGTCTCAGCCTAATTTACTTTTGTTACCTTGTTGTAGCTTAATTTGAATGGCTTTCTAGCCCTGGCAAGAAAGAAGAGGAAGACTGACTGGATGTCAGAACACATCAAGGCAGATACTAACTTGTCAAATGTTAGATCAGGTAAGATCTCCCTGATGAGTCCACTACAACAAGATAAGAGAGAGAGAGAGAAGCACTCACTTTGGTGTTTTTATAGAGCTGCAGCTAAGATTTTCTTTTCCTGTCGCTTTCTATGAAGGCATCTGACATATGGTTCTGGTGCTGCTCAATTACACATTTCTCTTCCACCTCACTTAGCATTTTTCATTTACTTGTCATTTCCAATCTTCTAACTGGGATTACACTTTATTCATCCTTCTTCATAGCCTTGTGTTATTAATTTTTATCTTGGAAGGAAAAAAGCATTTATTCTATTATTTGTAAAGAGAACAAGTTTAATCAGTAAGAAACCTGAATGAGCCTGATGTATAAGAGTTTTCTGTTTCTAATGGGCTGATTGGCCACCCGCATAGCCTGTACCAAGCACTGAAAACTTACTTAAGACTATGTCATTTGATTAACTTGTAAAGTCTGAGAGTAACTAGCAAATTCAATTATACATTGAAATTATGTTACTGAATTGGTCTAATTTTTAAAAGTGATGAATGAAGTGCATAAAAAGAAATTGATAGTAGAGGTCTAAAGAATGATTCATTAAAACTTGATGTACACATGCAGATTTTCCTTTGTCACGAGACTTGTGCGGCACGGCAGGACTCACCTGACTGTGAGAGTCCCAGAGTGTGCATCAGGAATCCATGTTCGCATACTGTTGTTTTGGCAGATTTTAATGTGCTGTGTACTTAAAGTTAATTTAAACCACTTGGGTTTTGGTGGCAGATATCTGAGCATATGTTACTGATATTACAGTAAATAATAATTGTACTTAGCCCTGGTGTGGTACAGTGCCTTTCACTGGAAGATCTCAAAGCTGTTTTCAGACAATTAATTTTCACAATACCCCTATGAGATAGCTATCATCTTTTAGAGATGGGCATAAACTGGTTAAGTGACTTGTCCAAGATCATATAGTGAGTCACAAGCAAAGTCAGGAACAGAGACCAAGGGTGAGATCCTCATCCCTACATTGGCCCTTTACACTGGATTAAAGGGCCAGCTAAAGCAGCATAAAATGGCTCTAAAATCCCTCAAGCCAGCTGGGGTAGGGTTCCCTGGTGCAGGCACTGCAGAAGGCAGCCATAAAGCTGCTTTCCAAGGACCCCCTTGCAAGTCCATGGGTATTCTGGCCATTCCTATAGGTGTGGGGGTGTACCCAAGGTGGGGCTACCACCTGTTGTGTTGCAGTAATTCTGGGAGCGCTGTGGCCCATATGGCAAACCCTGGGAGGTTGCCATAATTTACTTCTACAGCTGTCTAAGTTATACTGAGGGCTATTTCGGTCCTCGGTGCAGCCCAGGTAGGATACAAAGGCAGCTTAAAGCTTTTGTAAAAGGAACCTCTCAGTGGACAAGAAACACACTTTGTGTACAGTACTGCAGCCTGGGAACGTGCTGCTTTATTCAACACATTAACAAACAGAGAAGGCTAACTAAACCAGAAATAAGGGAGGGTTGGAGCATGGCCCCAACCCATAATATTCTAAGTAACCCAGTTATCTCCTTGATGACCATTTTATTACATCCCTCTCCTCCTAATTTACAGCCTGGATGTAGTCTTCAAAATAACCAGAGGCTTTCTCCAGGGATAGAGACCCATTTCCCCCAGTCTCCTGATCCAGCAGTTCCATAGATATTCCCACCTTCTGACAGGTTTCAGAGTAGCAGCCGTGTTAGTCTGTATCCGCAAAAAGAACAGGAGTACTTGTGGCACCTTAGAGACTAACAAATTTATTTGCGCATAAGCTTTTGTGGGCTACAGCCCACTTCTTCGGATGCATAGAATGGAACATATATTGAGGAGATATATATACACATACAGAGAGCATGAAAAGGTGGGAGTTGTCTTACCAACTCTGAGAGGCCAATTAAGTAAGAGAAAAAAACTTTTGAAGTGATAATCAA
>NW_020691649.1:0-9810 GCF_002925995.2 Terrapene triunguis
GGTAAGACATGGGAGGTAACTGTCCTGTTGTACCCAGCATTAGTGAGGTCTCAGCTGGAGTACTGTGTCCAGTTCTGGGCCCTCGCCTTCAGAAAAGCTGTGGAAAATTGGAGGAACTCCAGAGAAGAGCAACAAAAATGATAAATCAAGTTTTCTAAGTCTTTTATGAGGAAAGGTTAAAAAGTCAGCACATTGTAGTCTTGAGAAAATAAGACTGGGGGTGGGGGGGTGGGACCAGACAGCAATCTTCAAAAGTGTTAAGGGCTGTTATAAAAAGGATGGTGACCAGTTGTTCTCCGTGTCTACCGATGGTAGAACAAGAAGTAATGGGATTAATCTGCAGCAGAGGAGATTTAGATTAGAAATTAGGAAAAGCTTTCTAATTATAAGGGTAGTTAAACTCTGGAATAGACTCCCAAGGGAAGTTGTAAAATCCCCATCGTTGGAGGGTTTTTTAAAGAACATGTTAGACAAGCACTTGTGAGGGATGGTCTAGGTTTGCTTGGTCCTACCTCAGCATCGGGAACTGGACTAGATGACTTCTCAAGTTCCCTTCCACCCCCACATTTCTCTGATTGACATAATCATGCCATGTTCAAATTGCAGCACATTTTTTTGTGATTTCACTGTCTGCTCTGCCCATGAAATACCAAAAGGTTGCACATTTTGTTTATAGCAGAGGAGAAATGCTGAGGCCCTAGACCCTAAGTACGTGACTGTCTATTTTAGTACTGATGAAAAAGGATCATTTTGCAGTACAACTATTGTAGGTTATTTGAAAACATCATAAAGTACCAACCTCTATGATATAACCAGTAATAGTTCCTATCAAGGAAGATTAGCATTTTCTCAACATCGTATCAGTTTGGAGGGAAATTCCAAATGGGCTGAAAATGACTGTACAAGTGTATGAATTGGACTCTCATATGAGAGATTGACAAATAGGATTGCTGATTTTCATCTTATTAGATTTTACAAGCAGCAGTTGCTTCAAAGAGGAGTACGTACAATGCTGTACTTTACATATCATTTCAAGAGACTACAAAAATATTCCTAAAGTCACAGTGCTCCATTAATATTGATAATATACTTACGAGTTCTTATGCTGATCAAAAAGATATGATGTAGAAAATTGCTTCTTTTCAGAAAACTTTGAGATATTTCATATTACAACATAAAAAGGGCCCATTAGGTTTTCAAAAACACGTAGTTTGTGTTAAATCCCTAACCAAAAAAATCTTTGTTTCTAATTTACTGGAAAGTTTAGACACAAACACCAAGATTAGATGAAATATGACATTTCTGTATTTGCTGAAACAGAATGTTTGACATATTCTTCCACTAATGTGCAAATCTGTATGAGATTTGTTTGTATGTTTTAAACTTCATCAACATGAAGCCATAGGTGTTGGTATATGGATAGTATTTTGGTAAATAGCTTTTCTCCTTTTTATGGCCACCATTGAATTATTTAAGTGAAAATATATATATAACTACATGATTACATTTTACTTTAGGTCCATGAATGCAATACCCCATTGCCATCAGTGGATGAGTCAATAATGTGTTCCAATTATTTATTTCTATGTGTAAATGTATTAAAGTCCCATTGCAGCTCTCTGCGTGTTGTGAAATCATTATACAACATAGAGCCCTCTCTAAATCCTCCTTAGCCGCTCAAACCATTTTGCACCCAAAACCCTAGTCAAACACGGTTCCTCTGCTCTCTGAGACTGATTCAAAGTCCACTGAAGTTAATAGTTTCTCACTGACTTCAGTCAGGTTTGGATCAGACCTTCTATGCAGGAGTTTGAACTACTAGATACACGTAAGTGTGGTTCTGAGAGCTTCTCTCCTGGCTCACAGTCCCATCCTGGCAAGCCATTCATGGCTGACAGAGACGTCCTCTTAGCAGTGTACATGAAGTAAAGAGACTCCACTGTGTACATCCCATCCCTGAGTTCCCCATCCACTCAGCTACATCTCTGCATCAGCTCTCACTGGTGTAGATCTTCAGCACTTGAGTGCATTTCCCCTGCAAATTCCTGCTGCTGAACAAATCCAGATTTCACATACATTGGTTCTGGAATATGTCCTAACAATGTACCATTTATCTAAGAATTATCATGGTGCCAAGAGATGCAGCAGTTGCTATAGAAACAATTGCTTTTTGTATTGAATGGCAGAGTAAAGAACATGATCTACTGATGATTCTGATTAACTTACATTCCATCTTTGAGCAAAGTATTTCTAGTAACATCTCTCATTGTATATGTAAATGCTTAGATCAAATGTTAGCCATAAGCACTGAGTTTCTTTTTCTCCGGGGTTGCTCCACCCCAAGGCCCCGCTCCCGCTCTGCTCCTCCCCTGAGGCCCCACCTTCTCTCTGCCTTTTCCCACCCTCTCCCCCAAGGCCCCATCCGCCCACCACTCCCATCTCTCTGCCCTCTCTCAAGCACCTCCCCCAGCTGCCAAACAGCTGATCAGTAGCAGCTGCCGAATAGCTGTGGCTGGTGGGTGCTGAGCACCCACTATTTTTTTTCCATGGGTGCTCCAGCCCTGGAGCACCAATGGAATTGGCACCAATCTTGTTTGCTAACTTTGCTCCCTTTTCCCTCAGTGCCCAACTTCAGCATGTAAATGAGAAGTTATTTAAGGAGAGAAAAAAATGGTCTTTTAGACTGGAAACATGAATAATTCGCTTTGAAATTATAAGCTGTTGGCTGCACTGCATGTTCTGTGCTTTCCTAGTGAATAATCTACGTTCTGATTTTATATGAACTAGAGAGTACTTATCCTAGGAGAGGGACTTTGTGCTTGTCATTCGCAAACAGAATCCAGGCAGCACAGAATGTTTTAAGTGTTAAAGGTGAAATGAAATCATTCAGAAATAAATACAAATAATTATTTAAGAGCCATGACCAGTGGGTAGACTGAAGGATTACAACAGAACATATTTCAAAATAAAATATTTAAGAGTCACAATTCCCTTTACTCACCAGCCAGGACCTGAGTATAGAACTTTGTGTTTCTCAAGAAGAATAGATGTCATCTGTGCATCTGTTTCACTGTAAGATGGGCAGCTGCTTGCTGTGCTGTTAGTATGGACATGTGGTTTCTTTACAGGTGAAATGCAAAAGCCAAAATTAAGCCCCTGCACTGTAACCAAATGCTCTGTTTATTGTTTAAATGCATGTAGGCCAATCCTGTGCCCACTGGAGTGCAAAGCTGCCATTTATTTCAGTGGGAGCAAGGGTTGTTCAATGATTGTACTGTTTGGGTAAAATTCACCCCCATGCAGAGGGCTTGGAAAATACCCATGCTCCAGTTATGTCCCTCTGAAGCATTATCATGAGGCAGTATTGGGATCTGAGTGGAGCACAGGCCTTGCGCTGCTTCTTTGCACAGGGATGAAATCCCGCTTTATGATTTGGGATAATAAATAGCCTCTTCCTGTTTAAAACTATTTAAAAGGCAACAGTTCACATTTAGTAGAATAGTAATAAATTATTTTGTTTTGAAACATAAACCTTCTCAGGGCAGTACTGCTAGGAGTCCAACCTGAAAGCATTCCTTTCACATGAGGAAGACTATATCGCCCTCATGTAACGTTTGCTACTTCAAGGAGAGGGGGGGCTGTCATTCTGTGGACTGGCAGGAAAATCAGTAGCGGCTCCTTTAAGGGTTACCCCCCTGGGGATTGCAAGGAAGGTCTTGGGAGTGGGGAGAGGGTAGCACCTGGGCAGGTGAGTGGGCTCAGGTAACCATTGGCCCCTGTGCACCCAGGGAAGGATATATAAACCCTGTCCCTCCAGCCTGAGCCTCTTTTCTTACCCAACTGGAATGCATTTGGGGCTCTTAATGTCTCGTACAGCGAGGAGACAACACCCTTTCTGCAGCCCCATAAGCCCTTGTACAAGAGGCAGGGTCCCAGCAATGGGCTGGGATGGTGGACCGATGGCAGACACCCACCAGGTGGAAATGATTACAGAATGGTGGTCTGCATTGTATGAATGAAAGAGAGAGCTCCTTGATGAGTTAATTTAATAAAAATTGCGGCCTAATTAAACCCCATCCCTAACACCTTGTCTGTCTTCGTGCACATCTGGGATGATGTGTCGAGCTGCTAAGATTTATAATGACGTTGTGGGGAAATCTGCTCCAGAGATGTGGAGAAGATGTAAAGGAATCATTGGGGAAAAGCTTACATTTAACATTCATTCCAGTAACTGGGGGATGTTGGAGGGAAAGCAACTGGCTAAATGTGATTTACAAGAATGTAAAAAGAGATCATAAAGGATAAGATGTCCATTAAGATGTGTAATAATGTCATATTTAGAAAGCAGCTTTCATGTTTTCAGATTCTTAAAGCATATCCATAAGAGTGTAGATAGTGTCTATCTATATACAAACATCTGTATAATATAAAGTATTTGTGTAGCTCTGTTTAGTATACATTAATGTATGAGTGATGGATTATTTCATCCCTGAAATGTAGTTGCTTTTATAGTGGGGATTTTGGAAAAGGACTCAGAGACCCCTATTCAGTATTAAAACTGCCATGAAATCTTTAATGTCCATACAGAAAAAATATTTTTAGGTAGCCCCATAGAGAGACTGAACAAGAGACATGACACACCAGAACCCTGCAGAACCCGAGAGAGCACCTTGGAATAGATGATGAATTGTCCACTACTTTTCTCTTGATCTTTTCAGACAGAAAGGACCCAAGCCATTCAAGAATGATCCCATCAATCCTTCTTGTAGTCTACAATCACTTCTGCCATTCATAAATGAAATTTTAGTTGATGATCTCCCAGCATTGATTATACTCTGACCCAAAGTAAAATTTTCTGAGATCAGTGAGTCCTGAGGATTCTTGATGTTGCTGGAATTGTCTTACCACGGTATCTTCCATAAACCTCCCCAAATAGTGGAGATTTGAAACAGGGCAATTATTGGAGCAATTATTCATGTCAAAAGATGATTTCTTGAGTGTAGTAGTGTCTCTCCTTGGAGGTATCAATAATCATGTCTAATAATTACCCCCAACACCGCTGTGTTGGCTTTCACCAGCCAAAAGGAACAATTGTAATAATAGCACCTATCTTAGTAGACATCTCCAGGATCAGTGACCATCACAAACAAAGAATACTCTACATTTGTCCTTATCCAAGAATACTGCTATCACAAAGACAGGTAGTTCACTCTGGATCTTGGCAATGACCTGGAGATGGTGATGACCTGATTCTGTCGCCATTACTTGCATTCATCTGTACTTTAGGCTACATGTATTCTTATGAAGTCAGAGGGACTACTTGTAACAGCAAGGTCCTTTTCATCATAAGAGTTGCAGAATAAAAATTCAATATGATTTGAAATCTCACAAGAAGCATCACATGCCTCAGTTACTGGATGCAACAATCCTGGAGTTCTTAACCATCCAGATCTTCACATCACTTCACCCATTGCTGTGACCCCACCACCTGCCCCTTGTACAAGGTTTATGGGGCTGCAGAAAGGACGTTGTCTTCTCACTGTATGAGACATTAAGAGCCCCAAATGCATTCCAGCTGCAGCATCAAACTGAATAAGCATTTTATAAATCAGTCTGATCGGGGACAAGACTTTTACTAGTAATAATATAGATATTTGCCCTCCCATTTTATCAACCATGAGGCAGCTGAATACCGTGAATCTGTACAAGTGGAGTAAAAGGACAACTGATCATTGTAAAGTCCTGCCTTGTCAGGAGTCAGTTATTGCCATTGGTTTTTTTGACACCACCAAAAATCCTCAATATATTCTATTATCATTAAATAATAACGAGCCGCACAGTGGGCGGAGCTTCTATGTCTCTCCACTGAATGAATTAATACATGGCGAGATATGTGTGTCACATGATCTCTACCGCTCAGAACTAAACAAGATCTCCATTTAGCTCAAGTGCTAAAAGCGCATGTTGTTGGCATGGGAGAATGAGGTCTACTCCTGCTGTCACAGTGAAGTTTCAAGAATGCCGCACTTTGCTGCATAGTAACAAACAAGAAACTCATTGATGACAATAGATTTGTTTAAAATATTTTATTTGTTACCAGCTACAATGAAATGGCTGGATTCACGTTTTAGCAACACAAATCATTTCATCAGCAAATGTTCAGCTTCCTGTAGGTGGAAATATATTAATCTGCCTGTGAGTCAGCAGGCACACTTGGATTTTGCGGTGTCCAATTTTTGTTGAACCATTTGGCATCTCTTAGATCTTTAAATCATTTTGTCTTTCATTTCTTTTCTGTCTCTAGAATTACTTAAACTTTTGTGGTTCTGAGAGAAATGAATTACAGATATAGTACGTGCAGCTTTTTCAGATAAGGGCTAGAAAATAATCCTTTTAAAATGAGACTTGGCTCTTGCACTCAGTGTATTGCCGTCTCATGGACTGTACTTTATGATCTCAGCATGATACCATAGTTCTTGCTACTTAAAAGGGTCATGCTTTGCATCACCAGTCAAAATGGGCTAAATGTTTAACTTTGTAGAGACAAATGCATTTTAAATAATGGCACTAATCACACTAGAGAACTATTGCATATTTTATGTGGCCAAGTACTCAGTTCTACAGCTAGTGTCAAGGCGCTATTGATGAAGAAGACTTTTGAGTGTTCAGTCAAACGTGACCTGTGTATTCACAGATGGAAATAGTTAGTCTGTTGTTGTTTTGTGAACTCTATCACGAAATTATTTATATCCCTATATAAATGGCAAGGTTTTCCGTAGCTTTAAGGACTTTGCGAATAAGAATCAGTGCAGTACCATGCATTTTGCATGCGCCCCTGAGTTTTTGCTAGTTGATAGGCCTGGTACGCACAAGCATATCCTTCAAATGAGAAAGGACTTATAAATTTTGCAAAAGATTAAGTAGTGATAGCCTACATGCAATTTAAAACTTATTTATTTACTTTCCTAACACAAATCTGCCTTTGATATAGTATGTAAACATCTTGGTTGAAAATTTATTCATTTTTTATTATTATTTTTTAAACTGTTCAAGGCTAATATGCTGCATAAAGATCTACCATGAGATCACCTGAAAGAGACAGTGGCAGTACTTTATCAGCGATAAACTGCACCGTCCCTTTATTCGGAATATCAGCCCACCCTTTTTTACATGAGTGTCAGTGACTGGGATGTGGGCAGTCAGGCCTAATGGTTGGAGCAGGAGTTGGTAGCCAGGAGTCAGAGCCCGGGGTCAAAGCTGGAGTCAGAAGTCAGATGCCAGAGCCAAGGGTGAGAGTCAGAGTTAGGAGCCAGAAGTTGGAGCCCAGGGTCAGGACCAAATTACCTAGAGGGAGACAAGGATCAGGGAACAAGCAGGCACAGGAGCGATTGCAGCCATGGGCACATGCTTTGAGCAGCCACTGAACTGCTGCTGCTGCGGGGCTTAAGATCCAGTCTGCTGATCCTTCCAACCTATCAGGTGGTGTAGCCAATTAGTCAGCCTACTAGTCACCAGCTGCCCTTGTTAGGCTATGCTGCAGACCCTGATTCTTGACAATGAGCTTCAAGGGCTTGATCCTGTGATGTTCTGAGCTTGCCCTGGGAGGTTCTGGGCCCCTCTGCATGCGCCTTTAGCCCAGGAAGCACTCATCACCATCCCACACACACTCAGGACCCAAAAGGCTAGGGGTTTGAATTCTGCTCTTGGTTCCACCAGTAAAACTCTTCTGACTTCAATAAAATAACTCCTGGTTTACACTGGTGTGACTGTCAACAGAAACTGTCCTAATAGCTTGCTTTTTTGGGGGGAGAAGCACAACATTTATGAATATTTTAAAAGGCTATGTCAAAACATAAAGGCTCTCTTTCAAGCTCATCAGCGTACTTATGAATTATGGCATCTGTCCTTATGAAGTAAGGCAGTTGAATTATCTCATTTGAGGTATTATCAACCTGATTCTGTGCTCATTGAACTCAATGGCAAAACTCTCAGTGACTTCACTAGGATCACGACTGGGATCATAAATACTAAATGTGAAGGTAGTGTCCATATATAATGACACTGCTTTCTCTTCGTGTGGGAATAATATTCTGATATTCTCAAAGCTTTCTACTGATGTGAAGCATAAAGGCAGTCATTTGTGTTTGCTGGAAAACTCCTGACCAATACAAGAGACATTGTGACTAAACAGAGACACTGTCCAGGCCATCTGCATTCAACCATTACCTTTCATCAATGTGATATCTCCCAACAAGGAACTGAAAACAGCATGCAGTATCCTTTACAGTTGGGTGTGGGTTTTTGCTGGGAGTGAATATTGAGAAAGCTTATAGAATTTCTATTTTCTGCCTTCTAGCTATGTCACCTTTAGGATCAGCTTTTTACAAAGAAATGTTATAATCAAATGCCTAGCTTAAATTAGGAAGCGTGTGTCACGGTATTCTGTATTTGGTTTGGAATGGCAGAAACTCTCGTTGGTACAACCAATCTTTTGCAGCAGAGGCACTGCCTAGAATAAAATTATGTGTTTTAGATGTTTTTTACAGGCATTAACTCCTAACTACTCTAGAATGACTTTCTGAAGAGATACAGGGAAGGAAAATTCTGCTGTCATCATAGAAATGGGTAGTTTCTAGTGCAGAGAAAGTTTTAAATGCACTTTTTGAGTGCAGAAATATTCCTGCTAGGTAGTGAGTATCCAAGCCTTATTGTTAAATGATAGGCTGTTCCATCTCATGTTATTAAAGAAGCACCCTTTACAGAGCAGTGAATACATTAGGGCTACTTTGTCACTTTCTTCCTAGCCCCTCAGTAAGGGGTGGAGCTTAGGTAAAGCACACCAGGGAAGGAATTGAACAGTGCTGGCCAACAAACTTGGGACTGTGTGTGTGTATGTGTGTGTGTGGGGGGGGGGGGGGGAATCAAGGCTATTCTCTGTCCCTTTCTGTCTACCCAATGCCCATCTGCATGGGTGAGAAGGGAGTTTTTCAGTCCTGCAAGCCTGCTCTTCCTTGAAACCTTTACCCCTTATTTTGAGACTGGCAATACAGTTAGTCCACACTATGCCCCCTTAATTCCTTGTGTTGATATGTAGGGTAGAGGGCCTTAATGCGGATAATATTGCTTACTCCAGTATCAGGGGGTAGCCGTGTTAGTCTGTATCTACAAAAACAACAAGGAGTCTGGTGGCACCTTATCTGTTAGTCTTTAAGGTGCCACCAGACTCCTTGTTGTTATTGCTTACTCCAATTTCCACTTCACTTGCAACCAGTCTATATTTCTTCAGTTGCTTCCACTGTATCCTACATTTGTGTCTGCATGCGTTGACCTGCTTCAAATCAGTAAGAGAACTGAAGTCAAAAGTGTGATGGCCGCCATCTTGGCTGACACACCAGAGACTGAACTGGGGTTGTCTAGAGATAAAAGCATAAAGCACCACAGTTCTCTAGTTAAGGCTGTAACAGACTTTCATCTTTTGTGGATTGGACACCGGGAGTGACCTGTAACACACACTTACATATACATCTGAAGTAAATATTTTAGCCTTACGTTTTTGGATGGGTTCTGGCATGATTAGCAACAAATGTATGGACCAGGGGTCGGCAACGTTTGGCACACGGCTCGCCAGGGTAAGCACCCTAGCGGGCCGGGCCAGTTTATTTACCTGCTGATGTGGCAGGTTCGGCCGATCGTGGCCCCCACTGGCCGCGGTTCGCCGTCCTGGGACAATGGGGGCAGCGGGAAGCCGCGGCCAGCACATCCCTCGCCCGCGCCGCTTCCCGCCGCCCCCATTGGCCCGGGACGGTGAAC
>NW_020691650.1:0-7314 GCF_002925995.2 Terrapene triunguis
TTAGCTTGTGCAGAGACATGGGATTGTTCGTGGTGGGTTTTAACCAACTTGATTTAAGGATAATTTATCACAATCACAAAAATATTGTAGAAAGGCTGTTTATATACGGTAAGTGAATACTTCAAATGGGAACCAGAGGTTTACAATATTAAAATGATAATATTGCCAAAATAAGTATTAAAAAAATCATGAGCCAGGCATCAAATTCATGAGGTTTGCTTGAAAGTAATGAGATTTTTTAAAAATAATAGGTTTGAGTTTTTATTTGACTTCTGATGTTGAATTTTTGCGGTTCAACATTTTTAAGTTTCTCTGCAACAATGAGGGATGGAAACTTACCTTATAAAAAACAGATGAGATTTCCACATAGTCGCATGAATCCAGGAGCTGGGTGTAAGAAAAAGATTACATGTCACAAGATTTACAATACAATCATGAGACTTGGCAACATTATGATAAAAAATTAAAGTGTCTCTGCCACAATTTTATATATTGTACAATACTTCACCTATAAATTACAAGATATTTCCCATACTGAAAAGCAGTAGAATCTGTGTGGCTAAACTACCTAGAACTCTAAAAATGCATGTATAATTAGCTGGCTTACAACTGAAATAACCTATTATACTTTTTCAGTGGCAGTGTGATTTAAGTTTTACTATAACAGCATTCACTGCTCGCAATGCTATAGCTAAGCTTGTGTCAGCATTTCCAAAATAAAACCTCCTTTTAAATACAGATCATGACTCAGCTCTGAAATTTGCTCTAGAATTAATCTTGACAGAGAGCTTGTTTTTGGACAATACAAAAGTAATAGTTTATCCATTTTGGGGACAGGAGGGCAACACTTTCCTAGAGTTGGGCAAAATTGGTTCTGATCATAGAGGTATAGGAGGTGCATACAGAAAATCTCTTTTTTTAAACCTGATTTTAAAAATCAGCCTTTTTTTTAGGTTTCATCTGTTTTCCATTTAAGTGAGTTGCACTTTATGACCTTACCTTTGGTAAATATTTCTGTAGCAATATAATCTTAACCTTCCCTTTATGTTTTCTACATTGTTTTATCTGAGAGACTCAGTCTCCATTTGTAACTGAGTTTAAGCCCAAGCTATGCTACTTGTATAGTGTGCTACAAGACTTTTTTTGTCTTGACTTTCCACTAACTGAAGGTTCTGGGATCTCCCTGTGCCACTGCACAATGCAGAATTAATGTTCCCTGCAGAATTCTATTTTTCCCCACAGATCCGTGATTTCTAACAAAATGCTTCCTTCTGGTGGAAATAATAAATTCAGTCCCATGCTTGGCCTGTCAGCAGAAGGACTAGCCACATGGGGCTGTCAGCAGGAGCCCCACCGTGCACACGGCTGTCAGCTGGACCCCCAACTGACCGGGGCTGTCAGCAGGAGCCCCAACTGCACAACATTTCCTGAATCTTTATTGTCTGTATTGTTTCAGACATACTTGCTGACAGGTATTTTGACATAAATTACCAAAATAATTGCAACTGGTGTGATTTTGTTATTTTGATAAATAAAATGTGCAGAACTTTGCAGAATTTTAAAATATTGTGCGCAGAATTTTTAAAGTTTTTGGTGCAGAATTCCCCCAAGAGTAGTTAATTTACTGCTGGAGTTTCTGTTTATAGTGAGCTACTTTTGCATGGCAGGTGTGAGGATTATGGAATATATACTTCCTGTTGTAAAGAAAAGACATATTAAGGGACATAGTCAATTTAAAAACCATGCTTTAAAAAAAACAAAACAAAAAAAAAAAACCCCACAATTGCTGCAAACACCTAAGATAATTATACCTGAAAAATTAAAATAAATAATTTACCCCAGTTTGTTTTGTACACGTGGCAAGGTATGCTAGTCTTTTGGGACGCAGATGGAGAGCTCTTCTGGTTTGGCAGCACTGTCAAACTTGTTCCCAGAAAGAATGCCTTCTGCCCTTGTGTCACAGGCTCTCCCACTTCCCCTGACAGTTAGTGCCCCACAGACCCTCCCCAGGGTATCCTGGCCCTTGAGGCTTCCTTGTTGGCAAGGAGATAGAGATACTGCCCTTCTGTCTCCTCCCAGGCTAGCCTCCTCACTGAGGTTTGCCTAGGGCTTTTATAGCCCTCTCCTGCCCCAGCCCAGCTGTCACTACTTAGCCCAGCATATTCATCTGAGCCGGCTCTTGTTAGGGCTTGTAGCTGGGCTCCCTGCTGAGTACCTGCATCTCAACACCTGGCCTACTGGCCAGAGAGCAGGCTGTAGCCAGCGTTTTGGCAGGTCTTTAAGGGAGTTTTACCCCTGCTCCATAGTTTGGGCTGTAGGCCTCAGCCAGCGGGTAGCCCAATCAGTGAGTCTTTGGGCAAATGCCCTGGGCCGCAGGCCCTCCTTCCAGCAGGCCGCCCGGAACTGCTGACGGTACCTCTCCGTCGAGAGGCCTACTCGGTCTAGGATCGCAGCCTTTACTGTGTCATAGTCCCTGGCCTGGGTCTCACCCAAGGCCATGAATGCAGCTTGGGCCTCACCCCTTAAGTACGGGGCTAGCCACAGGGCCCAGGTTGCTTGCTCCCAACCGGCCGCTGTAGCCACCCATTCAAATGTTCCCAGGAACGCATCGGGGTCATCTGTGGCACCCATCTTGCAAAGCCCCCATCCTGGCATCCTGGTTCCATCCCCGGGTGCTGGACTCACTACCTTCTGTAGTATCTGCTGCTGGGCACCAACTGCTCTCTGATGAGCTCTTGGAGGGTCTGTTGCTGGTCTGCCTGCCATGTCATCAGCGCCTGTCTGTCTGCCTGTTGGGCCTGCTGCATCTCCTGCACAGTGCTCACCAGCCACTTCAAGGTCTCCTCCATGGCAGCCACGAATAGCAGTGGCTAGGGAGATCCCAGACAAGCCCCCAGTGTCGGCACAGGCTCTCCCACTTCCCCCAACAGTTAGTGCCCCACAGACCCTCCCCAGGGTCTCCGGGCCCTTGAGGCTTTCTTGTTGGCAAGGAGACAGAGCTACTGCCCTCCTGCCTCCTCCCAGGCTAGCCTCCTCACTGAGGTTTGCCCAGGACTTTTATAGCCCTCTCCTGCCCCAGCCCAGCTGTCACTACTTAGCCCAGCATGTTCGTCTGAGCCAGCCCTCGATAGGGCTTGCAGCTGGGCTCCCTGCTGAGTACCTGCATCTCTACACCTGGCCTACTGGCCACAGAGCAGGCTGTAGCCAGCATTTTGGCAGGTCTTTAAAGGGGTAAAACCCCCTGCCCTGCCACACTTTGTAATAAAGAGTAACACACACACACGTATGTTGTGGTAGGAGACTGAACTTTATTTCTTGGCCTACATCATCTGATATAGGTAAGAGTTACAAAAGGTTAATATCCTAACTCTAAAGCAGGCCTGGACAGACATTCTATCACAGATGCTTTGTCATAGAATCATAGAATATCAGGGTTGGAAGGGACCTCAGGACGTCATCTAGTCCAACCCCCTGCTCAAAGCAGGACAAATCCCCAACTAAATCATCCCAGCCAGGGCTTTGTCAAGCCTGACCTTAAAAACCTCTAAGGAAGGAGATTCCACCACCTCCCTAGGTAACCCATTCCAGTGCCTCACCACCCTCCCAGTGAAAAAGTTTTTCCTAATATCCAACCTAAACCTCCCCCACTGCAACTTGAGACCATTATTCCTTGTTCTGTCATCTGGTACCACTGAGAACAGTCTAGATCCATCCTCTTTGGAACCCCCTTTCGGGTAGTTGAAAGCAGCTATCAAATCCTCCCTCATTCTTCTCTTCTGCAGACTAAACAATCCAGTTCTCTCAACCTCTCCTCATAAGTCATGTGCTCCAGCCCCCTAATCACTTTTGTTGCCCTCTGCTGGACTCTTTCCAATTTTTCCACATCCTTCTTGTAGTGTGGGGCCCAAAACTGGACACAGTACTCCAGATGAGGCCTCACCAATGTCGAATAGAGGGGAATGATCACGTCCCTCGATCTGCTGGCAATGCCCCTACTTATACAGCCCAAAATGCCATTAGCCTTCTTGGCAACAAGGGCACACTGTTGACTCATATCCAGCTTCTCGTCCACTGTAACCCCAAGGTTCTTTTCTGCAGAACTGTTGCCTAGCCATTCGGTCCCTAGTCTGTAGCAGTGCATGGGATTCTTTCGTCCTAAGTGCAGGACTTGTCCAAATTAAACCTCATCAGATTTCTTTTGGCCCAATCCTCTAATTTGTCTAGGTCCCTCTGTATCCTATCCCTACCCTCCAGCGTATCTACCACTCCTCCCAGTTTAGTGTCATCTGCAAACTTGCTGAGGGTGCAGTCCACGCCATCCTCCAGATCATTAATGAAGATGTTGAACAAAACCAGCCCCAGGACTGACCCTTGGGGCACTCCGCTTGATACTGGCTGCCAACTAGACATGGAGCCATTGATCACTACCCGTTGAGCCCGACAAACTAGCCAGCTTTCTATCCACCTTATAGTCCATTCATCCAGCCCATACTTCTTTAACTTGCTGGTAAGAATACTGTGGGAGACCGTAACAAAAGCTTTGCTAAAGTCAAGGAATATCACATCCACTGCTTTCCCCTCATCCACAGAGCCAGTTATCTCGTCATAGAATGCAATTAGGTTAGTCAGGCATGACTTGCCCTTGGTGAATCCATGCTGACTGTTCCTGATCACTTTCCTCTCCTCTAAGTGCTTCAGAATTGATTCCTTGAGGACCTGCTCCATGATTTTTCCAGGGACTGAGGTGAGGCTGACTGGCCTGTAGTTCCCCAGATCCTCTTCTTTTTAAAGATGGTCACTACATTAGCCTTTTTCCAGTCATCTGGGACCTCCCCCAATCACCATGAGTTTTTAAAGATAATGGCCAATGGCTCTGCAATCACATCCGTCAACTCCTTTAGCACCCTCGGATGCAGTGCATCCAGCCCCATGGACTTGTGCTCGTCCAGCTTTTTTAAATAGTCCTGAACCACTTTTTTCTCCACAGAGGGCTGGTCACCTCCTTCCCATGCTGTGCTGTCCAGTGCAGTAGTCTGGGAGCTGACCTTGTTTGTGAAGACAGAGGCAAAAAAAGCATTGAGTACATTAGCTTTTTCCACATCCTCTGTCACTAGGTTGCCTCCCTCATTCAGTAAGGGGCCCACACTTTCCTTGACTTTCTTCTTTGTCCATACTTTGGAGCCAAGGGTAATTCATGCATCCCTCCAATCTCTTCAGTGACTAGGAAAAATGACAAAACACAGAGAGAGTCATTTTGATCACTCCACTTAGAGCCAGAACAGTAGTTGCCAAGTCCACTTCCAATAACAGAATTGGGCTTGTTTTTTTAAAAAGGCGCTTTAATGTTTTGAGAGCCCTGGGTTGCAGTTTTTTGGGATTATTTTATTTGGAGGTCTCTTATTTGGACTTTTTTGTAATAAGTGACTTTAACACAAAATTATAGTTTAAAAATGGTTGTAGGAGTGGTTTCGCTAATTGACTGGTGTCATATATGAATATCATTAGAATTTTAGAATCCTCTTACCTCACTCCAGTTCAATTAAGAAAACACACCCAAATTCATGAACTTTCTGGACCACCCACTTGACACATCCCATGTTCCAATGTATTGTCCCACACCAGGATATGCCTTAATGGTTCAACACGGGAATGTACCACATTGAGGCAAGAGAGACCATGGAGGATGGAGAGAGTAAGGCTGACCTTTTTAAAAAATGTAAGTACACACAACTTTATTATTGTAATATTTTAATGTGTAATTTAATGTTGTATGCAGCAAAACTAGAACTACTAAAAAAATAATGGAATTTGTATAAAACACCCCACCCCAAACCTTTGAAATGGGTTGGGCTTGTTTTGGGCTTGCTCTGAAAGACAGTGCTCCTTTTTTTTTTTTTATGGAGTTCTCAGGAGCCTCCTCTATCTCTCTGTCCAGATCTACTGAATCAATAAATGTCCTAATTCAGCACCCCAATATTTACCTTTTAATTTGGCTGCTTGAGCTGTGGGATTGTAATTGTTGTCTGACCTTACTTTTTCTAACATTGTATAGGATATACTTCATTCTAGAAAGCCATCCACACTGAAATTCTGATCACAAAAGTGGAAAATATTCTCAGTATGTGCATTGGATAATTTCAAGTTTCCAAGTCCTTCCTTTGTTTCTTCTATCCTGGATTACCTGCTTAAAGGCTGAGTCTTCCCCTGTGAGTGAATTCTTCTCAGAAGTCTCTGTGCACTATTACCTTGTGTGCCATTTTAACATGTTCAGTCACCCTATGGTAAAGAGATTCTTGAAAGGACTGCTTAATGCTTTTCTTCAAAGACCCTATTCTGATATGGGATCTCAACTTAGTGCTTGCTTGGTTTTTAGAGGCACCCTTTGAGCTCTTGTGAGCTCTTTGTTTCACAAGGTCTCTCCTCTTTCCTTATGTAAATTTGGTAAAGGGACTCGATCCTGCATGGGGATGTACGGTTTTGGGTGTGTTCAGAGTGAATGTACTGTCATTTGTCTTTGGAAAGGAGGTAGCCCTTCCTCTGAGAAAGTGAGAGGAGATGGCCTCTCTCCTAAGAGGGGGATGGTTAAGGGACAGAGGCAGGCAGCGGGGAAACTAAGAGAAAATGAGAGAGCAAAACAGAGTCTGGGAGTAAATGAAGAGAAATGGAGAGACAGATAGTGGGGACAGAGGGAAACCGGGACTGAGAGTAAATTGAGAGACTGAGATTGAGCTGGACAAACAGACGTGCAGAAGAAGTCCCTTTAGTTTAAAGCTGACTGGTCAAGTCAGTCCATGTTTGATAACATGTTCCTGAGCCTCAGTTTCTGAGCATCGGCAGAACAGGAGAACTATGGGTCCTTCAGATCCTGTAGGTCTGGCCTAATGTGTGTCCCCTGCAAGCAAGCATCACTGGAGTCAAGTCCCTCTCTTCAGAAAATCATGAGAGGCACCTGAGGCTCAATGATTGACTTGGCGTTAAGACAGTACCCAGTGAGATATCTGGGGAAAGGGGAATCTTGAACTAACTAATAATCATAATAACCTATAATAGCCTGTGCATTCAGGGATCGATATATTTTGAGGGTTATATTTAGTTAAGTACACTGAGTAATAAGTTATAGTGTATATATTTTCAATTGGTTATACATTTTGTTATTATACATATTCTTAATCTATTTAATGCTATTGTAGGTGGAATCCAATTCTGTTTGTTCCTATTTAAATAAAATCCCTGTTATTTTTTTTACAACCAGTTTTATTATTTTGGCTACCATTAAAAAAACCTTTTTATCATGGTGTAATCCCCGAACCCTCC
>NW_020691651.1:0-5541 GCF_002925995.2 Terrapene triunguis
GTTGTGCCGTTTTCCGGTGCTGCTCCTCCAGCGGCTCCGGCCTTTCGCCGCCTCATTTCCCTCCACTGGCTTCTTTCTGTGCCCAAAGGCTCTGTTGGCACCGCCCCGAATGCCCTTCTGCCCTTTTGCCCTCCAGGATCCTGCCGACAGCTGGGGGTGTTTTGCTTCACAGGCTTCCAGGCCGGGCGGCTCTATTTTAAACCCCTGCGTCATGCGCTCCATGCCCGGGGAATGCCAAGGGGCGACGGGGCGCAGCACGGATCTGCCAGGAGCAAATGCCAGATGTGAGCCGTCCCGGGGCAGCTCTCCGGCCCCGTTCCGCAGCCCCGCGGCTCTCCGCAGCACGTCCGGCTGAGCCTGGACCCCTGTCGAGAGCCCCTTCCGCGCACGGACTCCCGAGCCCCGGGCGCTCTCGGCTCCGTACGGCCCCTGGGAGGAGCCCCCTTAGTGACGCCCTTCTCGGGGGTTCACTCTCTCTGGGACCGCACCTCTGAGTCTCCAGCTGACCTCTCTTTCCCGTGGGCCCCCTCAGGGGGTCCCCTCGCTCTGGGCCCCTGGATCCCCACCCCCAGAGGGAGCAACACCCCCCCCCCAATCTCCAGACTGCACTGACTCTCCTCCAGGTTTATTGAACATCTGGACACAGCCCGGGCAGTTCTCAGGGTCCTCGGGCCTGGCCAGTCTCAGCCCCGACCAGCTCAGGTGGGCTCCGGCTACTCCTTGTCCCCCCCTATGTCCCCTCCCCCAACAGCTCCTCCTCCCTCCTTTGTCTTAGGTCCCAGGTAAACAGGCCACGGGGCCTTTGTTCCCCTGCTGGCTGGACCCGGCTGGGCTGGGCAGGTCATGGGGTCCTCTCCCCTCAGCCTGTTTTCAGCCCACTGGCCAGACCCGGCTGGCTCCCAATCTGGGGGGATGGGGGACTCCCGGGCACTGGTTGCTGGGTACCCAATTTCCAGGCTGTTGTCAGGGTCCTGCTGCCAGGTGAGGTCACACCTGGTCCAGCGCAACAACAAACCCCCTCGTTACACACGCAGCACACAGGGAAACTGAGGCGCGCACAGTGTTCGTGCAAACCTGTACGAAAATCCCCTGAAAGACGGGGATGGAACCCAGGAGTCCTGGCTCCCACTCCAACGTCCTCACCGCCCGGCGGTGCCAGCTCCGCTCCCTCCTAACCCTACTGCCTCCTGCCCTGACAGTACCTGAGCTGCCTGACCACGTCCCGCTCCCTGACGGACAAACTGGCCTTCGATGTGGGGCTGCAGGAGGACGCCTCAGGTAGGGGAGGCACGACCGACAATGCAGAGGTTGTTGTTTAGGTGTATTACGGTAGCACCTGGGCGCCCCAGCCATGGACCAGAACCCATTGCAATGCTGGACATTTTCATTGCTCTTAATTAAATGTATTATGGTAGTACCTGGAAGCCACGCCCATGGACTGGGATTCGATTGTGCATGGTGCTGCACAGACACTGCTGTTGGGGAAACTGAGGCACATACAGGGGCAGTGACTTGTCCAAGCTCACCCAGCAAGCCAGGGGGAATAGAACCCAGGAGTCCTGGCTCCCAGTCCCTCCGCTCTAACCACTAGACCCCACTCCCCTCCCAGAGCTGGGAAGAGAACCCAGGAGTCCTGGCTCCTAGCACTAGGCCCCACCCCTTCTCAGACCCAGATCACCATGTGACCTGGGGCAAGTCCCTGCCCCGCTTTGTGCCTCAGTTTCCCCACCTGCCCAGCATGCAGCGCTGTGTAGCCTCTAAGTGTTTCCATTCATGCTGTCATGGTTTGTCCGCGTTTGCCCGGCCGAGGGGCCTGTGCCAGCTGCAGACGCCTGCCACCTTCCTGCTGGGTTGGCAACGCCTCCCCGCTCCTGCTCGGATGCCCCTTAAGCCCTGACTCCCTGACCCCAGGGGTTCGGATGCAGAGCCCCATGGTCAGCTGGCAAACCCTCAAGGGGGCTCGGCCGGCGCCTGGCTGTGATCAGACTAAAGAGAGGAGGAGGAGTGGGGCACCCCGTCCCCACAGTTCCCGGAGCAGGGTGGGGGGTTCCCAGCTGCCGGGCTGTGCCCCCATGGGGTGAGGTCCAGCCCTGTTGCAGTAGGGCCGGGTTCCTGCCCTGGGCTGGTGGGAGGGTCCAGGGCAGGGTGGTCCCCACGTTCCAGCCTTCGCGGTGCCCAAGGGGGTGCAGCAGGTGAGGGGGGACCCTGGAATCGGGAGGGGGGCCAGGGCTGTCCCTGGGCCTATCCCCTCCCTGCCCCCCTGGCTGCCGGCTGCACCCACGCCCTGTCTGTGCCCTGACCCCAGGTGAAGCCTGCTGGTGGATCATCCACCCCGCCTCCAAGCAGCGGTCGGAGGGCGAAAAGGTTCGAGTCGGGGACGACCTCATCTTGGTCAGCGTCTCCTCTGAGCGCTACCTGGTGAGTAGGGCTGTGCACATGGGTGTGCATATGTGTGTGTGCGCCTGGGTGTACATGTGCATGTGTGTGTACATGCGTGTTGTGTGCGTGCACACGTGGGGCATGGATGTGTTTGCACATGTGCAAGGGGTTGTGTGTGTGGATGTGTGCAAGGGAGCGTGCGTGTGTGTACCAGAGTGGGTGTGCAAGCCCCTGTGCGTGTGTGTGGCTACATCCGTGTGTGTGTGTGTGCATGGGTGTGCAAGCCCCCCATGCGTGTGTGTGGCTACATCCGTGTGTGTGCGCATGGGTGTGCAAGCCCCCCGTGCGTGTGTGTGGCTACATCCGTGTGTGTGCGCATGGGTGTGCAAGCCCCCCGTGCGTGTGTCTGCTGACCCAATGAGGAGACCCCAGCTACAGGTATGTGGGAGAGGCAGGTGGTTCTGGGCCCAGACTCCTGGGTTCGCGCTGGTGCGGGCAGCTGTCTCTCCTGGCCCTCCGCCGACCCCCCCCGCGCCTTTCTGTCTCTCTCCCCCCTCCCAGCACCTCTCCACGGCCAGCGGGGACCTGCAGGCCGACGCCTCCTTCATGCAGACACTCTGGAACATGAACCCCATCTGCTCGGGCTGCGAGGAAGGTCAGTTTCCCCCCGCCCTGCTCCCGGGATCCCCTGCCCCATGCCAGCCCTGTGGGCAGCCCCTGAGCCCGCAGCCATGACACTAGCAGCTGGGGGGCTGCAGGTCCCTGGGTGGAGGCAACTCCCTGCCCCTCTGATAGGAGAGAGAAGGGAGAGGGGCCAGGACTCCTGGGTTCTATCCCAGCTCTGGGTGGGGCGTGGGGTCTGGTGGCTAGAGCAGGGGGGGCTGGGAGCCAGGACTCCTGGGTTCTATCCCGGCTCTGGGAGGGGAGTGGGGTCTGGTGGTTACAGTGGGAGGGTGGGAGCCAGGACTCCTGGCTTCCCTGCGTCATTGGCCCTCCCCCGTCCCTGCACTGACATTCGCTGGTTTCTCCTCTCCTGCCAGGGTACGTGACGGGGGGTCACGTCATGCGTCTCTTCCACGGGCATATGGACGAATGCCTCACCATCTCCTCCAGCGAGCAGGGCGAGGAGGAGCGCAGGTACAGCCCGGAGAACGATTCGACACCCACCCCAGCGGGGCGCGAACCCGTGGCCTTGGGCGCTGGGAGCTCGAGCTAAGGGTGTGGCCTGGGTGTCCCTGCCTGGGCCGGGGGATGGAGAGTGATGTGGTCGTGTGACCCAGGGGAGGGGCAGCGCTGGACGGGGGTAGCCAGGCTCCTGGGTTCTGTTCCTGGCTCTGCTGGGCAGCCTCAGGCGAGTCACAGCCCTCTCTGTGCCTCAGTTTCCCCTCCCACCCTTTGCAAGCTTTTCAGGGCAGGGACTGTCTCTCATTATGTGTCTGTGCAGCGCCCGGCCCAATGGGGGAAACCCCAGTTTCCGTCGGCGCCTTTAGGGCCTGTCTCCGCTGGGGCCCGACTGGGTCTCTAGGGAGATCGGCCTGTTCCGTGGTGAGCCGGGGTGGCTGGATCTGGCCTGCGCTCCCACGGATTGGGGGGCCTGGCTCGGTTCCCACCCCTAACGCTCCCCCTCTCTCGTCGGCAGGGTGGTGAACTACGAGGGCGGCGCCGTTTGCACCCACGCCCGCTCCCTCTGGAGGCTGGAGCCCTTGCGCATCAGGTAGGGGAATCGCAGGTTCTGCTCCCCCCTCCTGCCCCCCCCCGGAGAAAGGGGGCGCCGGCCTGGGACGATGGCGTCACGCTCAGATGATGGTGCTGGATGATGTGGGGTGGGGGCAGGGACTGTATGGACAGGGAAGTCAGCGACTGCGGGGGGGACTGCATGGACTGTAGGATCGGGGACTGTATGGACCAAGGGGACTGTATGGCAGGGAAGTGAGTGACTGTATAGGCCGGGGGGGAGGAGACTGTGTGGACCGGGGGGACTGTATTGACCAGGGGGTCAGGGACTGTATAGACTGGGGGGACTGTATTGACCAAGGGGTTGGGGACTGTATGAACCTGGGGGACTGTACAGAGCAGGGGGTGGGGGACTGTACGGACCAGAGGGTCGGGGACTGTACGGAGCAGGGGGTGGGGGACTGTATGGACGAGGGAGGAATTATGGACCGGGGGAGGTTGGGGACTGTATGGATTGGGAGGGGACTGTGCAGACTGGGGAGGTTGGGGACTGGACGGATGGGGACGGGGGGCGGGTTCGAATCCAGCCACAATCCTTGCACCCAGTGGGCGGGAATGGGGGGTTCTGGGCTGACCCAGCGTCCCGTGGAGCTGGGGGCCCGGAGCCCGTGTGCGGCGCTAGCGCTGGGTTTCTCTGCCCCCCGGCAGCTGGAGCGGGAGCTACATGCGATGGGGGCAGCAGTTCCGGGTGCGGCACGTCACCACCGGGCGCTACCTGGGCCTGACCGAGGAGAAGGGGCTGGTCGTGATGGACGCCGAGAAAGCCAACACCAAGGCCACGGCCTTCTGCTTCCGCGCCTCCAAGGTGAGAGCGGGGCTGGGGGGGCGCCATGCTGTGGGGGGCGGGGCTGGGCTGTGGAGGGCGGGGCAGGGTCGTGGGGGGCAGGGCCAGGGTCAAATCCTAACATTTGTCTTGAAGTTGGGATTTTCCTTCACTTCAAACAACCCCCACGCCCCACCCCAGAGGCAGCTGCATCTCAGCGCTGGGTGGACTGTCCGTCTGGGGGGCTGACGGCTGGATGCCCCCTCGCCTGCCCCCAGGTGCCAGGACAGGCAGCGCTGACTCCCCTGGCGTGAGAGCAGGGGCAGTGTGTGGGGCGACCCCCAGAGACAGCTGAGCCGAGAGTCGGGGGCTGCGGCTCGTCCTTTTATGGCCGGGGGCGTGGGGGGACTGGGCCTGAGCCGAGGCCCTTCCCTCCTTCCCACCCCATTCCCCCAATGGCAGCCTCCCCCCCATTCCCTGCATTCCCAGCCCCATCCCCTCCCCCCATTCACCCCATATTCACAGCCTGCTTTGTGCCAGCCCTCCTGCCTCCACCAGCCCCCATGTTTTCATTACCCCCCCCACACACATTCACGGCCCCCCACATTCCCAGCATCTCCATCCCCCACACTCACGGCCCCCCACATTCCCAGCATCCCCATCCC
>NW_020691652.1:0-2890 GCF_002925995.2 Terrapene triunguis
CCAGGGTTGTCTGGCTTGTGAGACAAGTAGACTGTGGGTCTCCGTCTGCAGCCGTCTCTGCTGGACTGTCCACAGCTCAGCTCCCATAATGAATTGGCACCAGGGGCGTCTTTGTTCAGCACTGGGAGAGCGGAGTGCAGCAGGGTCGGGACTGAGGGGCACCGGCAGAGCTGTGGGCGGGGGGAGCCCAGAACTGGGATAGCAGGGGGCTGTGGGTCAGGACTGAGGGGTACCAGCGGAGCTTGGTGGGGGAGCCCAGAGCTGGGATAGCAGCAGGGGATGTGGGTCGGGACTGAGGGGCACCAACAGAGCTGTGGGGGGGAGCCCAGAGCTGGGATAGCAGTGGGGGCTGTGGGTTGGGACCAATGTTCCCTTAATTTTTTTACATCCATGTGTGGAATGAATTTTGTTATGTGCACCAATATGGAGGCGATGTGTGGCGGCGGTGGGGCCGAGGGGTTCGGAGTGTGGGAGGGGGCTCAGGGCTGGAGCAGAGGGTTGGGCTGTGCGGGGGTGAGGGCTCTAGCTGGGGGGGTGGGCTCTGGGGTGGGGCCAGGGATGAGGGGTTTAAGGTGCAGGCTGCCCTGGGGCCACGGCGGGGGGAGAGGACTGCCCCCAGCCCTCTCTCGTTGCAGCAGCCTGGGACTAGGGGAGAGGCGCCTCTCCCTGCCTGCGCAGCCCTTGATGGCCTGCTACACAGCCGCGCAGCTTAGAGGGAACTTAGGTCGGGACTGAGGGACATTGGCAGAGCTGTGTGGGGGAGCCCAGGGCTAGGATAGCAGGGGGCTGTGGGTCAGGACTGAGGGGCACTGGCAGAGCTGGGGGGAGGAGGACCATTTGCCCAGTGCCTTCCAGCTTTGTGCCCGTGCGTTCCTGGCTGAGGGGTGCTCTGGGCTGGGGCAGCGTCAGTGGTGGGTGGGTGGGCCCCAGGTGACCAGCCTGCTGAGTGCTCCTCTCCGCCCTGGAGATGGGCCCTTCCCTGTCTCTCTCCCCAGCTGGGGGTGTGGGGCTGGGCTGCTCTGCCCAGCACTGCTGAGGTCTGGGCGAGAGCAGGTGAGTTAACACAAGCTGCCTGTTGGCTCGCTGCCCTGGCTCCAGTCCTGCCTGTGCCCCCTGAGCTCAGGGCACCCTGGGGGGCACAGCCCCACCCCCACTGGGCTCCCCTGTGCCTTTCCTAGGAGCTGACACATGCAAAGGCAGCTGGGGTCCCCAGGGAGCATTGGGCCGGCTCCTCCCTCCCCTGGGTCCTTGAGGCTCAGCACCTCCTGGAGCCCGTCTCTGCTCCCCTCTGGCCAGCCCTGCGCGAGGGTGTCCCTTCTCCTGGAGCTTCTCCCTGTGCCCGATTGCTCTGACTTCTCTCCTCCAAGCCCCATCTCTCCCCGAGCGGCACAGGCTGGAGCCCGGCCTGCGAGGTCCCTGTGGCCAGAGCAGGAGCCAGGGCGAATAGCCGGAGCGGGCACAGGCTGGCTCTGCCCATCCCCTGTGCCCGGTCCTGAGGAGCTGGCACAGAGCTCAGTGCAGAGACCCAGGCTGCGCTAACCCCCGAGAGTCTGCCGGGGCTGTGTCCCAGCCCACCTGGCAGCCTGGCGCTCCCACTCCCACTCCCTCACTCATGCCCGTCACCCCAATCGGGGTATGGGCCGCCAACCACAGATCTCCAGAGTCCTTTATCCTGGGCCATTTGCTCTAGCTGGTTCCAGGTATAGCCCATTTTTATGCTATCAGCCTGAAGGTCGCCTCATCTCTGCTGCGACCTGCGCCGTCTTTCTTGACTCGTACATGGTCCTCACGTTCCATGTACCAATGGTGATCCTCCTGGTTGCAAGAAGGGTAATCGGCTTAGTGGCTTCCTCACGACTTTCACCACCCAGCGTCATGCGTCTTCGAGTTGAAGACCCTTCTTTTTCCAGGCTAAAAGTCTCTGTTATCTCTATTGGCGTTTCTGTAGCAAGTTAATTTTTTACGGGGTGGAGTTGCTAGCCCCACGCCCAACCCTCCTTCTTTATCCTGACTTGGGAGAGGCAGATGGCCCCAAAGGACCTCTCTGGTGGAGTTCCTGGCGCTCCCCCAGCCCCCAATCTCCCCTCTCCCCCACCGCCATGCCCCAATGGCCCATTGCTGGAGAGCTTGGATGGCTGCAAAGAGACTCTGTGGGGGGAGGCAGCGGGATTGTCGGTCCGTTTGTCTGAGTCGTGCCCATCCCCACAGCAGTGTGGGAGACAGGTTGGGGGGGCGGGTTAATCTTGCCTCCAGGATGCCCTGGGCTGGGCAGGGAGGATGGGCCCTTCCCCCCCGGCTCAGCTCCCGCGCTCTCCCCACAGTCTGCACCGTGCGATGCCAGAAGTTCCTCATCTCCAAGGTGGGCGAGGACTGGATCTTCCTCATCCTGCTGGGGCTGGTCATGGCGCTGGTGAGCTGGGCCATGGACTTCGCCATAGCCACCTGCCTGCAAGGTGAGGGGGGCCGGGGCCACTTGCCTCTGTGCCCTCGGCCTGAGCCAGGCAGCTGGTCTGCTTGGCACCCTGAGGGCACAGCCAGGATTGCCCAGGGCCCAGGTGGGGGGGGGCTGGGTATCCTGTCAGCCAGGGGGATGGGCCCAGGTGGGGGCTGGGTACAGTGTCAGCCAGGGGGCTGGGCCCGGGGCGGGATGAGTAGATGTCAGCCAGGGGGATGGGCCCGGGGGGGGGGGGAGGGGGCTGGGTAGGTGTCAGCCAGGGAGGTGGGTCCGAGGCGTGGCTAGGCAGGTATGGGCTCAGTCCCGCGTTGTGGTGGCTACCTTGAGCAGAGGCTCCAGGCAGTGGAAGCGTTTGGCCCCTTTGGATGGGGCTGTGTCATCCTGAATGGGGCCCTGTCTGTGCCCTCCCTCCCCTGGGCTGGGGGGGGCAGGGCA
>NW_020691653.1:0-9364 GCF_002925995.2 Terrapene triunguis
ACCTGCAAGGTCATCTCATGCACCTTATATGTCAGGCAACATGCTGCCTAGGGTATCAGGCACACCATCACTGACGTGATAGCCATGGATACCAACTCATTATGTTAAAAGTGTGTCCCTATTTTTCTCTGCAGCTATGTACATAGCTTTGTACTGTTGGAACGGATGCATACACCACATTCTGCTGCAACAGGAAAGCTGAAATGAGGACCAATATCAAAGTTAAGTAAACATCCAACAGTGAGCTTTCAGAAAAATGTTAATGCCACCAGTTCTTACTAAAGCTCATGTAGGGTTATCCTTGCAGTTACAGATCCATAATAGGACGTGCATTCTTAACAGCAAAATGAAGCTTACTCAGGAAGAGTAAAAGGGAAGGCCAGTTTCACATCTGCAATTTTTAGACAGCATCCTTCATGCAGGCATCACAAAATACTTGACAGAGTCATAATATAATGAAAAGAGGAAGGTTTTAAGCTGAGTTGTAGTAAGTTGGTTGTAGAAAGAGCTCCAGACAGACAGGACAGCAAAAAAGGAGTGATCCCAGTAGGCTTTATTCCCATTATTCCCCTCTAAAATAATATTGCATATGAGCAATATCACTTGTTACTTAGAGACAAGAAAGCAACAAAGTGTAAATTGGATTTCATGTGTTCAGTTAAAAATCCCTTGTATTAGCTATATATTTATTATTTCTGCAAACTTGCAAAGATTCCCTAAAATATGCATCATTGTGATATGCTGTTAAACAGTTGCATATTCTACCCAAGCAGCTGCATCTCAGTGGTAAGGGAGGCAATGCCAAAATACAATATGTAATGTCTATAAAGTGTTTTGGCATGAAAAACATGATATAAAGCTAAGATATGAAATATTACTAATACAAAATTTGCAAAATTGTTAAAACCCAGCTGAATTTCCTTAACCGATTTCACATTTCCTTTTGTTCCATTTTTATCTCACCCTATTTATTTCAGCTTTTTTCCTGTAAAAAATACAGCTTGCAGATGTGAGACCTTAAAGTGCATGCCATTTGTGTGCCCAAATTACATGAGTGCCAAGGGGCAAGAGAGTTGACAGAAAATATTGTGCTGAGGTTATTCCATAAGGCTACTGATGGAACCCCAGTTCACTCCATCTTGCAAATTCACATTTCCTGGTACTCTGATAAAGATGTCCAAAGTACATGTGGACTTGTTTCCAAGATAGCACAAATTATAATAAATGCACAGAAAACTGATGTCCATTTCAACTGCTCTGTTATTCCACACATAAAAGGTGAATCCTGACCCCATTAAAATCAATGGGAATTTTGCCATTGACTTAAATGGGGCCAGGATTTCACCCAAAATCCCTAAAGTGCAAAACACTCAGGATTCTCAAACTGTAGCAGGTTTAAAAAAAATAGGGATTAATTTCCCTCTTTTCTCACTTAAGACAAATGTTGCATATTCTTGTGCTTTAGTAAAGCTAACTAGGATTTTCAACATCTCCAAATCAGGTTTGCAAATTTTCAATCAGGAGATTTGTTCCATTACTCCTTATTTATTGACTTTGGGAATTCCTTAACTCTACAGCCATTACATTATGTTTTGAAAACTTATTCAAGCTCTTCCGTAATTCCAACATTTATTAAAATGTATGAAGAAAGAAAAGCCAAGGTGTAATATTTCTATTGTTTGTATCTCAAGAGAAAATTACAAATCACATAAAAAGTCATCACTACAGGGAACAATCTTGGCCACAACTACTGAGATAGCCTAACTGTTCAGGAATTTACCAACTGGGAGTGGAAGCATAAGCTTTCTTTCTTTCATTCTGTATGAAGTCACTAAAGTCTCAAGATTCCCAACTGAAGCCCAGTCGCTGGTTGTCTACACACCACCTCATCTGTCAAGACAGATCCAAATACTCATTCTTTGTAATTAGCATGAACTTCTTGTAATGCCTTTCGACTCTAATTAAGGCTTCTACAGCAAAAATGTATTGGGGAGGAAGTACAGTTTGAAACACTAACATTTGTTAGCAAACATTAACCTGCTGTTTCCTGATTGAAGATTTCACCTTAAAGAAAAGAAGGCTAGGGGTCTGACTGAGTACATCTGAAATCATGAATTATACCTAAATGCTTGCAGAATCAGTCTGGCAAATACTTAATTGTCCTTTTTGTTATAAAAAGCAATTTACTCTCATATGATCAGAGTGACAGATTCGGAGCTGCTCTGTAATAATTAGTGAATACAGTATGTCAACCTGGTTATTGGGATGTTTACTGCATAAACATACTGGCTTTGTTTAATAAGGGGGTTTCGGGAAAAACAAGAACAGAAACAATAGATCAAGATAGGCCACTTCTCAGCAAACACTTGAGAGCTGTTAAGAGACAGTGCCAGGACTGGAAAAGGTCCACAAATTGAGAAGATCAAAAGGAACACACATTGTTCAGGGGAACCAGGTTGAGATACACCTACCCACTGTGGTATCTGTAGAAGTTAGGCCTATCTAGATTATTATCAGGGATTGGTGAACCCTTACATAAGATACACATGCATGTAGATTGTTTTAAAATCCTCTCTCTCTAAATGCTTCAGTTCATATTGTTAAACGATATTTTGATTTTAAGATGGCTGTCTGGTCACTGTATACCATTGGACACAGACTCCCACAGAGAAGAGCCACAGATGCCAGAACTCAGTCACACCTGCTGGGTAAAACGTGGTTGTTACACAGGGTACTGTAGCCCCAGGCTCAAACTAAGAGTGGGAGAATTATGGAATTCTACCCCTCATAGGTGTAAACGCATGAACCTTAGACCTGAAGAGTTGCAGTCTGAGAGACCAGAAAGGGGCAGCCTTGTAATCATGACAATCATATTTTCACCAAACATTATTCATTGTATACATTTGTACACAAATAACTTATTATCTCTCATTCCTTCCACTAGCTATCAAGTCATACTACATGTGCCTGCTAATATTTTTTCTTCCATTCAGCATGCTTAACATTACTTCAAACATTTTCTTTAATAATCTATAGAACACTAACAAGGAAGCACTTTCTCTTTACTTGAATCAGAACAAAAAATGACAGTACAGTAAACTAGCCTACTAAGGGATCACTAAAACACTATGAGCCTGGGAGATGAAGAAACTGATGAAGTTTCTAAACATTTGTATACTGCTTCAGTCATTGAACTACCATACTGTTTAAAACAGACATTTTGGAATCTGTTTACTTAAAAAAGAAAGGTAGTTGAATGAAAATGAAAAATCCCCTTAAAAAAAATGTCAAGCCAGACAAGCAACTCAGCACAATACCACGTAGAAGCTGTTTGTATGATGGGAACATCTTTCCTGAGCACCTGCTGACTATCATTTTATTGTGTCTGCATGTAGGGAGAAACAGCAGACTCGGAGGTCGACTTAGTGGTCGTAGTGGACAACCATCTGAAAATGATCCCCAAGTGCAAATGTGGTGGCTAAGAAAGCAAAACAGGAACCTTGCATATATAAGCAGGGAAATACAGAGTAGAAATAGGAACATGTTACTGCTATTGTATATAGCATCAGTCACATAACTACTGAAACACTGTGTCCAGTTCTGGTATCACACACTTTAGAATGGATGTTGACAAACTGGACAGGGTTGAGAAAAGAGCTAGAAGAAATTGAGGTCTTGAAAACCTCAGCGAAAGTCTAAAGTAGCTCAGTCTATTCAGTTTATCAAAAAGACACTAACAAGGTGACTTGATCACAAAGTATTTATGTAAGGAAAAGATTTCTAACTGTAGAAGGCTCTTTAATCTAGCAGACAACTGCATAACAAGACCCAATAAAGCTGAAGTTAGACCAACTCAGACAAGCAATAAGAGGTGGGTTTGTTTTTAAACAGTGAAAGTAATTAACTATTGGAGCAACTTACCTAGGAATACAGTGGATGCTCCATCACTTGAAATCTTTAAATTATGCTCTAGCTCAAACAGAAATTATGGGGTTGACGCAGGCATCCTTGATAAAATTCTATGGCCTGTGTTATGATTTTGGTATATTCTACCAGATGATCACAATGGTCATTTCTGGCCTTAAAATCTGTACATCTATTAATACATTTATATGGGTAAGAATTTGAAGAGGGGGAGGCTGAGAAGGGCTGGTGAAAAGTCCTAGCCTCTTAATTTAAAGGAGAGCATGTGCTAGGGTTACCATTCGTCCAGATTCCCCCGGACATGTCCGGATTTTAGAGCTAAAAATAGTGTCCGGGGGGAATTTCTAAATGTCCGGACTTCCCCCCGGGCTCCGACAGCCAGAGACAGCCCCTCCTTCCCCCTGCAGCAGAGATCGCTCCCTCCCTGCATTTGCAGATCACCAGCCGGCCGTTCGCACTGGCAGTCTGGAGCTCCTCCCCCTGCTCCTTCTCCCCGGCACGCTGGTCTGAGCGGCAGAGTAAGGAGGCCAGGGAGTCAGAGAAGGGGCAGGGAGGTTCTGGAGGGAGCAGTCAAGAGACGGGGGAGGGGTCGGGCGTTGGGGCGGGGGGCTTTCTGGGGGTGGGGGGGGTGGAGAAGGTTTTGGGCAGTCAGGGTACAGGTAGGGGGTAGGATCCTGGGGGGGGCAGTTAGGGTGGGGGGGTCTCAGGAGGGGGCAGTTAGGGGGCAAGGAACAGGGAGGCTCTCTTAATGGCTCTCCATGCGTCTCTGGACCCTCTCAGCTGTCGGGCTTGGACGGAAACATTGCCTGAGGGTAGTGAGAGAATGGGTTATCGGTGAGGTGGGGGTGGGCGTGAGCCCGGTCAATAGGGGCAACCCCTACCAAGATCTGAGCCTTTTCTCACACGCCCGTTAGAGCTCGACATTATGCTGTTTGGGACCCCTCTTTGAGGAAAGCCTCTGGATTGCAAGTCCAACCGCTACCTCCTCGTGGTGAGAGCCGGTAACTGGCTTGGATAGCCAGGCGGATTGCGGAGGACGAACCCACATCCCACATTTAGTGGGGTGTGGGACGGGGTTGGGCAGCCCCATATGGTGCCACATGGATGCCCCCCTGGTAAGGGTAGCCTCCCCCAGGTACGGGTTGACTCCCCCTGGTAAGGGTTAGATTCCCCCTGGTAAGGGTAGTCTCCCCCAGGCACGGGTTAGTTTCCCCCTGGAAAGGGTAAGTTTCCCCCAGGTACGGGTTAGTTTCCCCCTGGAAAGGGTTAGTTTCCCCCTGAGAAGGGTAAATCTTTTAGCTATGGAAAAAAGTAATTTATATTTTTATACCGGATTGGCGCTGGACCGGGTTAATAACGCCCCCGCTGTTGGCTTTGATGCCCAGGCTGACAGTGTTAAATATATTAGGGGTGTGATCAGGGTCGCTGGACCAATGGATAAAATGGTGTGGACTATAATGAAGTCTCATGAGCATGAGAGTGAGAATCAAGTCCTCCCAGTGGAGCATGGAGAGGAGGTAGAGGAGAATGTTTGTGATGATCATGGTGAGGAGATTTTATCTATCTTACCGATGGTTTTTACAAGGGACACTTTTAATGATTTAACTATGGAAAGTTTCAATCCAGATTTTAAGTATTTAAGTACATTTGATGATCCATATGTTAGTGAATCGGGATATCTTAATGCTCATTTAGTTAATGGGTCTAGTTTATTAAATAGTTTTAGACCAAGTACTGATTTTAATAGGGATCGTAATAAGGATCTTAACAGTACTGGTAGTAATATAAATATATTAGAAAGTAGTTCGTGGAAGGATGGGGTTTTTTATTTAGAGTATCCCGTTGATAGTTTTAATTGTCCAATATGTCCCCAGATATTACCAACATTTGGTAAATGGGCCAAACACATTAATGTGGTTCATAAAAGTAAAGCCATACGAGTTGTATGTAGTAAATGTGGAAAATCTTCTCAATATCATAATATAGCTTGCCACTACCCCAAGTGCATACCCAAGAAGGCGGATACCCCAATGAAGAGCCATACGTGCTCGGTCTGTGGGCTTGGTTTTCGTACTAGATCTGGATTGAGCCAACACTGTAGACATAGACACCCTGCTGTGAGGAATGAGCAAAGAAAAGAAGATATGGCTGCTAAAAGTAAGATCAAAGAGGGATCGACTAGATCTCGTATATGGACCAAAGATGAGGTTGCGCAGCTTATACAGTTGGAAAGGAAATATATTGGGAAAAGGAATATAAATAAATGTATTGAGAGCGAGATGAGGACCAAAACGAATAAACAAATATCAGATAAAAGACGAGAATTAGCAAAGAAGAAGTTAGTGGTAACAGGAGATAGGGAGGAAGTGACTGAGGTAGAGGACATTAGAGTAAATATATTAGAAATTCCGCCCCCAAGAGAGAGGATTTTCCCACTAAAAGGACACCCAGAAGTGGATTTAGTGGAGAAAATATGTAAACGGGGAAAACAAAGTAGGGAGGGAAGAGAAATAATAAATAGTTTAGGGGAAATTGAAGGATTATTAAAGGAGGATTTAACAAAAGCTCTCGGTTGGGCAATGTTGGAAAAATTATGTTATTCATTAGTAGAGGGAAAGGACCCTAGAAATGAAAGTGCAATAGAGTTGAGGAATATAGGAAAAGGGAAGATGAGAAAGGAGGGGAGAAGGAAGCAATTTAATGCAATTAGGAGATATGCTACAAAGAAAGCTAAGTATAAATTCTATCAACAATTATTTGATAAGGATAGAAGAAGATTGACTCGCATTATAATGGGAGAGCCAGATAAGGCTAAGTGTGCTATCCCTATGAAAGAAATTGAGGAATACTATGTCAATATTTTGGGAACAATTGGACATGGTAATATGATAGGGTGGCCATCATCCACAGAGAATGCGGATAATGATATATTAATGAGTCCGATCTCTGTGGATGAGATTAGAATAGCTTTAAGAGAAATAAGAAAAGATAGTGCTCCTGGCCCAGATAAAGTAAAAGTGAGCAATTTGTGGGATATTTTTAATTTAGACTCCTTAATACTTACAAAAATTTTTAATATATGGTTTCTAAATAGACAGGTACCAGATGAATTTAAGAAAAATAGAACGATTTTAATACCAAAGACACAAGATGAGGAGGAAATGAAGAAGTTAACATCTTGGAGACCATTGACAATTGGGTCAGTTTGGATTAGAATCTATACCAAAATATTAGCAAAAAGACTGGTGGAAACAGTTAAGATATGTAGTAGACAAAAAGGGTTTATATCCGCCCCTGGGTGTGAGGAAAATATTGCTATATTAGATAATTTGATTAAAGGGGCTAAACGAAATGGGAATGAAATTGCAATAGTGTTCGTAGATCTGGCTAAAGCATTTGATTCTGTGGGACACGGACATATAATAGCCGGGTTGAGAAGATTTGGTATAGATGAACATTTTATAGATATTATTAGGGACCTTTATGATAATTGCACAACTAGGGTATGGGTGGGTGATGAAGCTACTGAGTCTATTTTAATTAGGAGGGGGGTCAAGCAGGGTGACCCGTTGTCCCCAATTTTGTTTAATATTGCTATGGATCCCCTTTTAACTAGATTAGAAGTAGAAGGAAGTGGTTTTTATGTTAAGGGTAATGGTGTCACGTCATTGGCTTTTGCCGATGATGTGGCAATTTTAAGTAGCTCATATAAAGGAATGATTAAAAATTTGGGTATCTTAGAGGAGTTTTGTAAAAATACTAATCTCTCTGTTAATGTGAAGAAAACGAAAGGCTTTCATATTTTAACTAAACATAAAACCTATGTAGTTAATCCTAAGGATAATTGGCAGATAGGGTCAGAGGAGATTGAATATGTTCAACCAGGGGATTTTGAAAAATATTTAGGGGCTAGAATAGATCCCTGGATAGGTGTAGGGGGACCGGTACTTAAAAAAAAATTAAAAGATTGGAGTGAGAATTTAATTAAGGCCCCATTAAAACCGGCCCAAAAAATATTAATTTTACAGACATATATCTTACCGAAGCTATTTTATAATCTTCTTTTAATAGAACCCCCTTTTAATCTTTTAGACGATCTTGATGTGTTAGTTAGAAAAATAGTTAAAGAGATTTTACATTTACCTCAGTGTACCACAGATGGGATATTTTATTCTAGAGGTAGGGATGGTGGTTTAGCTCTCACTAAGTTTAGTGTGCAAATCCCAAATATGTTAATTCGTAAATGGAGGAGACATATTGTCTCGAGAGATGATTGGATGGACCTATCTTATCTATATGCAGGAGAAAATCTTGTGGATAAAATATTGTCATTTAGTGCAGTAACATCTCATCCCAAGAAATGGAGGGAAGAGGAATTTTTAAGATGGTCGGAACTGAGATGTCAGGGAATAGGGATAAAATATTTTAAAAATGATTTAATTAGTAATTCGATTTTTAGAAACTCTAGTAAAGTTAAATCGTCAACGTATATCGCAGCATTGCAGCTTAGGGCAAATATTTATCCTACTAGGGAGACATTAGCAAGAGGAAGAGGAGGTGTGAATGCTCTTTGTAGATGGTGCGGTAAAGTGCGGGAGACTGTTCCCCATATCTCAGGACAATGTTATAAGACTAAAAATGCTAGGATAAAAAGGCATAATAGAGTAGTGTCTGCAGTTGTAGATAAGGTTGGTAAATTAGGGTGGAAGGCAATGATAGAGCCCCATTTGAGAAATAGTAAGGGTGAGTTAAGAAAGCCGGATATTATATTTATAAAAGGAGATACAGCAGTGGTGGTTGATGTTACAGTGCGATGGGAGGATAATGCCGGAAGTTTGGAACAAGCCCACAGTGAGAAGGTGGCTTATTATCTTGAGTTAGAGGAAGAAATTAAAAACTTAACGGGAGGTAAAAATATTCACTTCTTTGGTTTTGTGCTTGGGGCGCGTGGCAAGAGGAGTGAAGGTAATAATGATTTGTTACAATTATTGGGAATGGACAGAAGTAAAAATTTTAAGGAGAGTATATGTAGACTTGTTTTATATTCCACTATTGGTATGATGGCTATATTCAGTGACAGGTAAAGATCCCGGAGTTTCCATTCCGTGTATCTTGCCAAAACTAAATTTTAGCTATTTTGGTTTCCATGCTCTAAATTTTCAAATTTTTAATATTGTTTTGAACATTAACTTATTTAGTGTTATTTAATATCTGTCCTTCAATAGAATGGTTTTAATTATATAATAAATACTTATTAATGGATGAAATTCCAATTTAAATTATTAGTTTATTTTTTTTTTTTTAACTACTGGATGTGGATGCGGACTGGCCGCGTATAATAACCAGGAAAGGGCAGGTAGTCACGCCTGTACATAAATAGGGGGTGGGGTTCTGGAGGGCAGTTAGGAGCAGGGGTCCCAGGAGGGGTAGTCAGGGGACA
>NW_020691654.1:0-4220 GCF_002925995.2 Terrapene triunguis
CCCTTTCAGGAGGCTGATTTGTACCCCACATTTCACCTCATGTAAAAACTACTTGCTTAGAAAATCAGACCTAAAAATACAAAAGTGTCACAGCACACTATTACTGAAAAATTGCTTGCTTTCCCATTTTTGCCATATAATGATAAAATGAATGGATTGAATAGAAATATTGTATTTACATTTCAGTGTATAGTATATAGAGCAGTATAAACAAGTCATTGTCTGTAGGAAATTTTAGTTTGTACTGACTTTGCTAGTGCTTTTTACGTAGCCTGTTGTAAAACTAGGCAAGTCTATAAATGAGTTGATGTTCCTCCTGGAAGACCTCTGCGTACCCCCAGGGGTGCACATACCCTTGGTTGAGAACCACTGGTCTACACCATGTAAAGTTATGACAAGTCCACTTTTTGTCACTGGTAAAATTTAAACTTTCTACCTAGTCCCTGACACCAGACTCAGCACCATAGTATCAAAGCACCTTGCAATTACCAGACAAATTAAATAGCAGTATCTCTCTTTATTTCCTTCTCTTCCCCCAACTGCCAAACTCAAGACCACGAGGTCCCCTGGCCTCATAGAAATAGATGTATTTGCAACTTTAGAGAAAGCCCAACTAGATTAACAATCCCCCTTTCAACACAAGCTCAATTGTAGCTGTTAGCTCCTTATTAGTGGGTCTCACCTATTTGTTGCTTAGTTGCCTTTAAGCTCGGAGCTATTAATTATTCGGAAGGTCTCTGCAATGTTTTTCTTGTTTTATCCATTTGCTGGTAGTTTCTTTTCTGGTGTTTATTTCAATAACATTATTGATTTCATATCCCAGTTGACAAGTACATTCTTTCTCCTTTTTAACAAATAAAAATATCACAACAGCCATTTCAGAAACCCCAGAGGCAAGCTTCTATACATTATCTGTGATTATAGGGTTAATTCTGTTCTATTTCTATAATAGAAAAAGCAGAATGACTTCTGCACTGTATGAATATTTCACCTTTAAAAAAAGTACAGTAATTCTAACTGATAGCGGTACACATTTACAATTCAGTTGAAATAAGTCAACAAAATATACTAAACAGTTGTTTTTTCGTGGCTTTGATATTTTTGTCTTTAATCAATAACAGCTAAGCACAATTATAAACATTGTTTACATAGACTTGACACTAATATTTTAGGAATAATGTTGTAGGAGATAAATCAAAGCACCATTGCCTCTGGCTTGCACTTACTGCTGTCAAACTCACATTTGAATGGCATAATAAACATAGAGGGAGCAGTGAAATTGAAAAGGACTAGGTATTAGTGCAAAATTCTATTTGTTCCCAGTAATCTGTATTAAAACAAACCTTAAATAAAAGATATACAAATGGTTTAGATAAAGGTCTTAAAACCTCGCTTTAGCCCAGAAAAACAAGGACATTCAGAGTAATGTGGGTTAGGCTTATTTATTTGTGATATCACAGATGAAGGCATCACAGTCCATATGTTATATGGTGTGCTAGAAATGGAAAAGAAATATTAGGTCATCTAATCCATCATTCTGCCCATGGAGAAATCTCCCCTAGCGCTTATTGTATCAGCCATGCAGGAAGAAAGACAAGAGACAATGGATGTGGTTAAATTAGGCCACAACTTTACTAACATGCCTGGGAATGCGTGTCAATAAATTATACAGCTCATCCTTCTTTCCTTAATTGTTTCCACTTGTTTAGGAGGGTTCCATCCCACTTCCCAATCTGGTCCCAGCCCAACTGGGAACTCACCACCCTCCCTTCCTATGAGCATTAAGGGTGCACTAGCAGAAGGAGAAGGGGGAAAAAAAAACCATAGGAACAAAACAGCATATTCCATCAATTAGGTTCTGACTACTGTCAAGAGAAACATCAATAGATGAAACATATTCATTCCACTTATGTACCAACACACAAAATGAAGGAGCTCAAGAGTGTCCTTGTTCCTGCAAGAATAGCAGAGTAGACCTCCCAAATCCTTTCCACTTGGCTGGAATTGTGATTCAGTAGGTCCTTCAAGGAAAACATCACTGTCATTCCATGGATTAGATTTCCACTTAGAAACCATGTGTGTCACCTTGTGGCCCAAAGATCACCAGCTCTAATAAAATGAAAATAATAAATAAATTAAATTAAATTAAACCAAAAGTAATATCAGGAATAAGATTACTACCCCATATGTATATAAACTGTTATTTGGAACCATTACAATACAACATTTGAAGCAAAGAGTATATTGCGCCTTCAGTGGTTAGCAGGTGTTTTCAGTGCTCAAAACTCTCAGGTAAAGGGTGATGAGCAGCACTAATATACAAGTAATTCACACCAAGTAATTTATTTTTGAGAATTGTTCACGAATTATTGATTGTCAAGTTATTGATTGTACATATTGTCCAAAGTTATCCTTGCTTTGCAGATCATTTGAGAATAGCAAATATTAAATATTGCAAAGCAAAATTTACTCCAGCTTGTTTAATTACATAAGTTATGTAGCATTGTTTCTGTTCCCTGACTGAATTATTCATTAAACAATGAACTTGAAGTGCAAATACTATCACTAAATATACAATGCACAATTTTCATTGTGTTCATTAGTTTTATAGATCATCAAGTCAGGGAACAGTTTACTTATGTAACAGTATGAACTGAGCACAAATTTTGAATTGTATATCTCATTGTAACCTCACACTTTGTTTTCTGTTGGTTAGACCTATAAATTGTGTGGTAGTGTTTCTATTCTGTGACTGGATAAACCTATTTAACAAACCATTATACTGCAATTAGGAATTTTATAAATGAATCTACAATTCAAGTTTTGCATTCAGCAAATATTTAAGTATTTTCACTTACCATTCCCTTTTCATGAATGGCACTAATAAAGGTTGAGGGTTCTAATGCTCACAGAAATCGAACATGAAAGGGTTGTGAACATGATGGGGAACAAATTATTTGTTGAACACAAATGAATATTTAGATGTCCAGTGAAGGTACTCCATAGGGAAAGTGTTCAAAAATGGCCTTGTAAAGGACTTTAAAATGAGGTGCTGGTTAAAGGAACAGGGTAGTCCCAGATATGTAATAATAACATTGTGGCCTAATTAAATCTATATGAAGTGTCTCCTGTTCTTCTTTCGGTATAGCCAGACAATGAATATTTGTCAGTCCATTCGCTCAGGTAACTCCCGTTGAAGTCAATAAGAGTTCTGTGTTCAGAAAGAGTAAAGAGGACAGGATATGAGCAAGATGTTAAAAATTCAGAAATTCTTATGCAAAAAGTGAAAAGGAATGTGGGAGAATGACCTTGTTGTGAGAAAGACATATCCAACTGTCTGTAAAAATATATTTTTTTAACATTGATGGAAGGAACCTTCCAAATTCCATGTTTTTCCTGTGACAAAAGAACAATGTTGGTTTTCTTGGTTTTATTTTTCTTTTATTCTCAAAGAAGAGGGACAAATTCTACTTTTAGTGTTATTTATATAAGCTTAGATTCATACAAGTAATTATATTTCTGCTGATAATTTTATGGGGACAGTAAAGGAAAGAATTGTTATTTCTGTGAAAGATCAAAAGGCAATCTCTTAACTGAGAGATGGATAGCCATGATGTTTTAATTGCTTTAAAATTCTATAGGAAATTACCTTTCATTTTATGCTTTTGCACTACAGACACTAAAAGCCTGAGTTTGTTAAGGAAAATTATGGGCACTTTGACATAACTTCTGAATTCTTGCTGCAATAATAATTTGCAAGATTGCACTCTTCAACAATTTGTGTAACTGTTTGGATAATATTTACCAATGGATAACTGAAAATATACATCTAAGGAAAAAGTAAACTCTGAGGGTGTGAATTATAAGTGGAAAGCTAAGCAAAATAAAGGTCACAGACTGTCCACGATTTAAGTTTAGATAACACTGGTCTACAATTTTTGAGAAGTCATCTGCTTCAGAGATAAAATGTGCTATTTATTATGTATTTTGATGTGCTGAATTCAAATATGACAATTAAAACAACTGATTGGCTACTGTTTCTAAGATATTTAAGTTTTTACATTTTATGTCTATGTATATTGTGTAGATAGTAGAGTTTTAATAATAAATTATAAACCTAGGTCTTTTCATGTGTTTATGGTTGCTTTACATGATAATATTTCACCTGTCCTATTTATGTAACACTTTAAAAATCAGCAAAAGGGTTATATAAATAAAAT
>NW_020691655.1:0-9499 GCF_002925995.2 Terrapene triunguis
CCCCCCCCCTTATAAATTAAAAACACTTTTTTATATATATAACACCATTATAAATGCAGGAGGCAAAGTGGGGCTTGGGGTGGAGGCTGACAGCTCACGACCACCCCATGTAATAACCTCACAAACCCCTGAGAGGTCCCGACCCCCAGTTTGAGAACCCCTGAGCTAGACTGTATAAAGAGCTGAGGGAGATCACCTGAGGGGAAAAGATCCAGGAAAGAAAAAACACTAGGGTGAGTTCCCTCTTCTGGGGGTGGTCCTGGGGGAAGGTCTGGTAGGAAACAGAGCTACAGGAGTAGGGTTAATTTCTGTGGTGGGGCCCTAGCAGGCCGGCTACAGCGTTTTTGCCACCCCAAGCGCCAAAAAAAATAAAAAGCCGCGATCGGCGGCACTTCGGCGGCAGGTCCTTCCCTCCGAGAGGGACCAAGGGACCCGCTGCCGAATTGCCGCCCAAGGACCCGGATGTGCCGCCCCTTACCATTGGCCACCCCAAGCACCTGCTTGCTGTGCTGGTGCCTGGAGCCGGCCCTGTGCCCTAGTGTGGAGAGGGGCAATAGAGAAGGATTGGGAGTTGTAGTTCCTATTCCCAAACCTACAAGACTGGCCTTGATCAACTAAGGCACAGAAAAGGTGAATTACTTGTCTGCAGTCTCAAGCTGTAAAATAAGAATAACAATTCTTTATTTTTAGAGGTGCTGTCAGGCTTAATTAGTGTTTGCAGCAAGTAGATACTGCAAAGCTTACCTACCACATGAATATAGTGGCAGATAGATTGCTAAGATTCTTGGATGAATGACTAAGCATAGTTATTACTGTGCTAAAAAGACATATTTCATTGTCTCAGGAGATATTTTTCTGAACATCTGAGTTAGAAAGAACTAGTGGAACCAAAGAAGAGATGTGAAATTCTTGCTAGCTCTCCTTTAAAACTGAAAGATTAATCAACTCCTATACATACTGTAGTGTGATTTCCTAGCTTGCTTCAGGCAATGAGAAGCATCACCCTATACAGTCAAGAGTTGAGGTTAAATATCTTCCAAGGATGGTTACTGTGAAATTTGAAAATGCAGCATCCTTTGTGTTTTTTACACTGAGCCTCTGTTAACCCACAATAGCTATTTTTTCTCACATCTTTCATTCTCTTGGTCTCTAAAAGTAGAAGGCAAAAGTTTGCAGAGTTAGCTATAGTTTTCAGCATAGCTTTTCTCTTTGTTAGCACACAATTTTATGTGGGTTAAAGCTCAGCATTTAAGCAGCATGCAGTGTCCATATGGAACAATGAGAGTCTCAGGGAAGAACAGAAGATTTAGGCCCTAAAAATGAGCAGTAGGATCAACTGATTGTATACAATGTTATTGTGCTAGAAGAATGTCAAGAAAGGTCTTTTATGAAAGCTTGTAACGTTCTAAACTTAATCATTTTGAGATATGTATACAGGTTATCATTATGAATGTATGTACTTGTATATCAAATGGTGTTCATAATTTTGTGCGGTGAGAAGTTAAGTGAGGAGGGGCAGCTCCCAAGCCAGGTGTTCACACACAACTGGCTTCAAGCAATTATCCATTGCCTAGCCCAGGAAAGGACTATGGTGGACCATTAAAGTTAATGGAAAAACACTGGGGAAATTTACAGTTGTCTCAATCTGAATAACCACGAGTCACCATAGTCTGAGTGTGGGGGAGGAAAAAACCTTTAAAAGGAGGCTTGAAACTGAGGTCTTTATCTAGAAACTGAGGGACAGACACATGGTGGATGCTGTCCATAAAATGCTGGATCCCCTCTGTGACCAAAGGGTATGCTGGAAAACTGTTCAGAGGCGATAGGTGACTTGTACTAGAAAATGGAGTTTATCTAACTTGAGTGTAAACCTGAGGCTGCGTCTGTTTATTTTCTGTGTAAATTATGTTTGCTTTTCCTTACCATTTTATCTTTGACTTTTCTGTTAAATAAAACTTGTTTGTTTTTTACCCCAAGCAGGTCTCTGGTGTGCAAACTGTGTGGTGTGTGTGCCAAAGTAAGCTGGTGACCAGGAACCTGGTTGCAGGCCTTTGGGGTTGACTAACCAAAGGGGGAAAGCCCAGTGTCAGATACTTAAGAACTCAGAAAATGTATTTGAGGAGACTTGGGGCTCTTGGTGTCACCCTGCAAGGATTAACTAGGCTGGTGGAAGCCAGGATGAGACTTTGTACTTATAGGAAGGCTACTAGTGTCAGGGGTTTGAACCAAAGCTGCACAGCATAAAGGCACTCAAGGTTACAGGGCAGGCAGTCATAAGAACCTCCATACTGTATCAGACCAATGGTCCATCTAGCCCAGTATCTTCTCTCTGACAGTGGCCAGTACCAGAGCTTCACAGGGAGTGAAAAGAACAGAAGAGTTGGCATGATTCACCCCTGGCTTCTCCTCCCCTTATGTCCTTCATAAGAACAACTTCACAATATCAACCAGAATTCATAAGTTGCACAGACAGATCCTCAAATAGTCATAATTATTGTACTCTATTTAACAGATCCAGCCTTTGTTTAGTAGCTGCCCCTTTATTATACAAAATGCAGTAAGTAATTAAACAGAACACTACTGGCCCGAATGTTGGGTGCATTTGGACTTGGGATTTTGGTTACTGTCTCAATAAATGAAGTCTGCAGGCGGTTAGTCAATAAGAAGTGGGTGTGACACTGCACCCCATATTCTTCACAGTGATATGATAAAGATATAATCATAATGTATTTTATGCAAGATAAGTCATGAGATGTCATTGGAAAGGTTATGATTTGCTGAACATGATTATCTTATTTGTATGCATGTATCATTTTTGTATATGAAGTTATGAATATTGACTCTGTATCTGTATTTCAAATGTAGTTACATGCGGGGCTGAAGCCCTGACCCCAGCACTCCCCCCAGGTCTAAAGTACTGAGCCCTGGTGGAGAAGCCCTGAGCACCCCACCCAGAGCCCTGGCACCCTGAGAGTCAGAAGCCCCAACTCCCCAACCCCACCCAGAGCCCTGACCCCTGCACACACACCCTGCGGCTGCAGTCCCAACCCCCTGTGTGGCTGAAGTCCGTAACCTCTTCTTCAGAGTTACAGAACATTTCAGAGTTATGGACAACCTACATTCCCAAGGTGTCCGTAACTCTGAGGTTCTACTGTATTAACTTAACTTTTAACCCACTTTTAACTTTTAGGCACCCCTAGAATGCCAGTGCCCCTCAGCATGTGCCTAATTGGAAATCTGGCCCTGCTTGGCTGTATAATTCAGGCTTGGCCTGGCTCTCCATGAAGCAAGCTCTTATTAAGCTCATAGATGTGTGGCAATCAAGGACTGACTTAGTCTCCATTAAAATCCAATCAAACATGTATTAAAGTTAATGGAAAGACTCCAGTTGACTGCAGTGGGCATCACAGCAGGCCCTTAATGCTTGAATAGCACTAGTCAGTCCCTTGGGCATTTTTTTTTTAAACAGTGTAATAGGTGTGCAAAATTTGCCATCAAGTATTGTAACCAGCATGAAGTTATTTCCCCTCTTTACCTATCTGCTTTCCTTCCATTGAGGGCCGGATGTTGGCCTGGCAGCCTCTCTACTTGAAATCATTTTAATTTGCAGTACAAGGGCCTGCTCCTGCTCCCAGTTTACATTGACAGGACTTCTTCCATTGGCTTCAGCGGGAACAGAATTGGGGCTCAGAACAAAGCCATTACGCGTCCTTCAGAGTACGCACTCCCTCTTTGATCTGCTGCCCAACTACTCTCCATCACTACTCGTCTCTGGGCATTGCTGCTTCCTCAGGGCTTGGGGGGTTTGCACAGATTTCCAGGCTGGGTGGAATTTTGTTATTGTTAATTGTGTCTGGTCCTTGTTGTGTAAGGTACAAAGGGGTAAACAACAGTATTCCTTTTTTACAGATGAGGAAATTGAGTCACAAAGTGGGTAAAGTAGCTCGCTCACAGTGGGTTACATCCTCGTTTTAACAGGGTCACCTGGGTTGGCATAGACTTGCTGGGGCCCGGGGCCAAAGCCCGAGCCCCACTGCCTGGGACTGAAGCCGAAGCCTGAGGGCTTCAGCCCTGGGTGGTGGGCCACAGGTTTCAGCTTTGGCAACCCCCCCTCTTCCCGCCCTGCTGCGCCCGGGGCAGTAGGGCTCAGGCTTTGGCCTTCCTGCCCGGGGCTGTGGGGTTCAACCAGGTCATGCTTCGGTCCCCCGTCCTGGGGCCGTGTAGTAATTTTTGTTGTCAGAAGGCGGTTGCGGTGCAATGAAGTTTGAGAAACCCCTGCTCTAGGGAATTATTGTACAAGAGCAGAGGGCTGGACTAGATGATGTAATCAGTCTTTCCCAACATTACTGTCTATGATTCTAAGTCATTAGAATCCTACTAAGGACAAAGTAGCAGCACAGATTTGGAAAAAGGATAAATTGCTGTAAAAGTTGATGAAACTGCTGGTTTATTATGATGACTTCGTGACAAGATTTCTTTCAGTTAATATGATGCTATGAGCTTTTTAGAATACTCAGAAATCACTGGCAAAGGTTAGTGCAACCAAACGAAAGAACACAAAGAGGAAAATGTCTTAGCGGCTGCTGTCAGAATCAGTCTGTGAGATGGAAGCAAAACCAGCAGGCAACTTATTATAGGCCTTCTGTCAAAGATAACAGCATCCGATGCATTCTTCTGTCACCTCCTTCACTCATGGCATCAGATTAACTCACTCTGGTGTTTCATCAGCAGAAAAAGAAAAAAGGGAGGTTTTAAAGGCAACATGTTAAACAGGACAGAAGCTCAATGGTTCAGAGGGGAAGCAAGTGACAGATAGATGGGGCAGTACAAATGAAAAGGAAACCCCCAGTGTACTGAGTCAAGGTAAAGGAGAAACTGGAAAACAAGATTAGGGGTGTAAATAGGTGGGATTGGAGGAGTGGGCAGGGTAGCACATGGATATAAGGCCTTCTGCACACTCAGGCTTGTAACTGTCCTTGAGCCAGTTTTCAAACCTGTTTGAAATGACACAGTTTGTGTCCATGCTCAGTCGCAAACAATGTTACAGCCCCATTAAGAACTAGTGAACCCCATGATGCAGTCTGTAGACTAGTATGTTTGTTTAGGGGAAGAAATTACCCATCTGTAGTAGAGCATCAAACCCTGCTCTCTACTGCTCTGATGGTGGTGCTTGAGAGAACCTTTTAAAAAGTGAGTGTAGTTTGTGTGGCATCTGCTCCAGGGAGAAGAGGCCCTATGAGGCACTTCACTAATATGTGCTTTAGAATTTTTAATGGCTGGGGAGAAGAATGGAAACAAAGAGCCACACTTGATCCAGGATTATTCAAGGCCTTGACTTTCCTGCGAAAGAGGACAGATCAGACATAGTTGGGCTTGTGACCAAGCCCCTTGCGTGACTTCGGAAAGTTAACATGTAGGTGCGGGGGGGGGGGCTTTTATCTTGCTAAATACTTCAGATTATTGATGAGAGGAAACAAGGATACAGGAAGTGACGGAGGTCTTTTTTATTTAATCGGCATGTATCAGCCAATGGTGTAAGAGCAACAGGAAATCCTGTTTGAGGGTCACAAAGTGAGCGTGTTCCCAAACCAAACTCCCAGAAGAGAAGTGGGAAAGTCCTTTGGCTAACATGGGCATCTCTGTTTTGTATCTGACCTAACTCAGGGTCAGAACAATGGAATTCAAATCCGGAACCAGATCCGTATACAAAGTTCCCCAAATTTCACAGTGGTTTCTGATTCGCTTTTTCTAGTTCAGGACCATGCCCTGGTCCTGGGAGCCATATCCAGCAGTAAACAAAAGCTACTTTCAGGTTAAGAAAGGAAAGAAAAGGAGACTGGTGGCACCAAAAAGCACAAGATACACAGCTCTGCCAAAATCGGGGGAGGGAGGAATAAGCCAATACAATCAAATGAGTTTTAAATACTAGGTCAGGGGTTCTCAAACCTCGTTGCACCATAACCCCCTTCTGACAACAAACCCCTTCTGACACACACACACACCAGTGGGGCTTGGGCTTCAAAATGGGGTCGTGACCCACTTTGGGGTCCCGACGCACAGTTTGAGAACCATTGTACTAGGTGATTAAGCAGCAGCATGTTAAATCATAGTTTTCTTAATGTCTTTAGTTAATGTAATCATTTCTGTACCGCTGTAAGGGCATACGAGTTAAAGAAAGAGCAAAATCCCTGCCCTGAAGATCTTACAAGCTCTTCAGCACAATAGGGTAGAGCAGAGTGAGCAAATAGAGTGCTGGCTGGTGCTTGTAGTTAGATTGTGTTGGGGAAGAGTTGATTGACTTTTCCTTCAACATCTCCCCAATAATCTCAGTTCAATTGGCTCACCTTATCATGGTGGGCACAGTACAAGAGCCTGAATAGAATAATTAAAGGTGTACCAAAAAGGGAACCTCAAATTGAGACCCCTTTGGGTTTTAAGAGGAGAAGGGGTCACATTTGAATCTCCAGATCCAAACAGACCCTGTCTTTAAGGTACTTATATGGCCACCATTACTGTAGTATCTGAAGACCTCCTAATTTTTTAAGTATTTATCCTCACAGTGCCCTAGTGAGAGAGAGAGAAGTACTGTTATCCCCATTTTGCAGATGGGGGAGCTGAGGCACAGAGGGCCAGATCCTCAGAAGTAATTAGGCTCCTAACTTCCATTGAAATTTATGGAAGTCAGGAGCCTAAATACCTTTGAGGGTCTGGGGCAGAGGGACTAAATTCCTTAAAGAAGGTCACAGATGGAAACTATGGTAGATCCTGCAGGATTTCTACCTTCCAAAATAGCATAAATCTCACCTGGATTGCTAATCTTGAAATTTACACCATGTTGGAAATCATGCACAAGATCAGATCACCTGATTTTACTACTTAAACCTTAAACCAAACCTTATTTTGTCTCAAATTTGCACTTCACCCTGAATCACGTAGCACCTCCTCAGCTGGTCTCTACTAATAACTTATATATTAATGTAGTCTTGGCACTAAGTTCTACAATAGTCTGAGAGTGCGACCTCTGTCCTAGAACACATTGGTTAGTTGCAGTGGTGCAATGTAAGTGTTTGTAATTTTTCTGTAGAAGCTGCACAGAATTATTTAAGGTTATAGGTTAAAACTACTGTCTGGGAAGCTACTGTTGCAGTGGATTACCTCTCTGTCATGCAAACATAGTCATTATCTCAATTTTCCTCTCCTTTGCCTCTGGCTACGTTAAAGCTTCACCCCTTCCAGGGTAGAGAAAGCCCCAAATGAACAGAAATTCAACCCCTCATCCAGTCTCTCTCTCTCTCAAGGATCTGAGGATCTTCTTCCCTCTCCTGGGTATAACAGCAACAGTTCTCCTCTAGCTGCTGGTGTGGAGGGGAGTTCCCATCTGTCTTTGCCAGAAGACTGAGTTTGGTCCCAGAGAAAGAGACGACTCCCAGTCCATCTCTTTCACACATCTGGTTGAGCTTCTCCCAGTGAACACTCCACAGACTGCTGTGAGGGAATCCACACACTGAATCCCACATGCCTTCAGCTTGCTGGGGCTGGGCCACTCAGGCATGCACTCCAGGTTCAGACTTCAGTTTGACATCCCTCTTTGCAGTGGGGACCCCACAGTCCAATTGCCTAGGCCTTGAGCTAGTACCATCTCTTCCAACCCTCTCTAGTAGCTCTTGAACATTCCATAGAATCCCACTCATGCTGTTTACCTTCTGGGTTACTGTTCACCTCTTAAGAGGCACGTGATAGTGAAAGCCAACAGACACCCAGACAGACTTTACACCATTACTCTTAGGTGGCATGAGAAATACACAGAGCTATACAAAATTATAAACAGCCCGAAATGCATTTCCCTGCCTCAAGTTCCTCACCACTCTGGAGAGTTCTTTGTGTGGTAAGATGAGGCCCTGAAACATAAACCATTGTATCGGAGGCCTGGTATGAGACCTAAGGCCTGAACTAAAGTAATGGGCAAGACTTTGCTAACATAAAGCAAAGTTAAGCTGTGAGCCAGAGGCAGGCCCTGCTCACTGAAGCTGGCAAGAAGAAGCCTGATGTTGCAAATATACACATACCTAAAAGGTACTAAGCACTAATAATATAAACATGCGCCGGGATGGTACCAGAACATTCCGGGACTAGCACATTCCACATAGATAACAAGGAACATGCTGACCCATCCTAAAGACAGGGGCAGGAGGATAATATGATGGATAGAGTTGTTTTGTTCGAACCAACATGTACAAGGTCAGAGGCGGCACCCTAACACGTAGAGGGGTTGCACCTCTATACGTCGGGAGTGATGTGTAACTTGTTTGTACCTGTGTATAAAAATGTACCCCTGAAGGGTTGTCTTTGTCTAGGCTAGGGGGCAGTGGAGAATCCCGCCACGGACTGAGCCTGTCCATTGTCAGGGGGCACATATTCGTAGTATGTCCTGCAGAGTCTGTGGGAAACTATTACTGTGCTTTGTTTGATAATAAACCTGGCTGGGTGCCTTCCTACCCTTTGGTCATTGGGGGTTCTCTCAGGGTCTGCTGTGTCAGCGATCTGCAGAGCCGGGGCAGCACACAGAGGGAACACACGCACGCAGCCGACTGTTATCAACATTGAACAGAGCAGAGCACCACACCGGTGATGTCTGATTACATCCCTCAGTAGATGCAGTACCTCCTTTTAGGATGGATACATGGTTCAATTGTGGGAGGTCACCCGAAACTGGAAGAGGCATTAGAAAAACTTAAAAAACTGGGATGGTGGCCTGGAATGAAAGAGGATTTAAACCTGCATATTCATAGCTGTTTGACATGTGCTAAACAAGACCCTGTTAGCAGAAAAAGACATGGCGAGTTAATGCACCAAGTGTTAAAAGCCCCCCTCCAAAGCTTACAGGTTGATTTTGTAGGACCCTTGCCTACCACCCCTAGAAAAAATAGATTTTTGTTTGTAATCGTGGAGTTTCAGTAAATGGATGGAAGCATTTCCGACTAGAAAAGAAACCAGCTGGGCCGCCACAAAAATATTAATAACTGAAGTTTTTCCTAGATGGGGTCTGCCACACAGGATTGATTCCGACAATGCCCCCCTTTATTGGACAGGTATACCGAAGTATGGGTACTTGGGCCGGTATTCCCCTACCATTACACATCCCGTACCACCCTCAAGCTGGGGGACAGGTGGAAAGGATGAATAAATCTCTTAAAATTGAACTGTCTAAAGTGTGTAATGAGCTGGGAACAAATTGGGACATGGCACTTCCATGGGTTCTGCTGAGGCCCAGAAGCCGTCCAAACCGCATGACAGGATTTAGTCCCTATGAAATACTCTGGGAGACCTATGCCTGGCTGGGAAAACTTGCTGTATCCCCCAGATTGGGAAACAATTACAGCGTTGGCAACCACCATCTGGATGAACAGCTTTAAATAGTGGCCAGGCACTGTTCAAGGAGCAGCTGCAGCACAGCAGGCTGCAGAACAGCAAAAAATGAATCAGGCATTTGATGAAAACA
>NW_020691656.1:0-2139 GCF_002925995.2 Terrapene triunguis
GGGGGCAGGGAATCGGGTTACGTCCCCCTAGGTTACGGTGGGGTTACGGCTGAACCTCAGTTCTCCCCCAAATATGCAGCACCCCAGTTGGAAAAGCCAGACATTTATTGTCAATAGGGGGGGGTGGTCTGGGCTCTAGTGGGATCAGAGCTATTTGGGGGCACCCCAGCTGGGGGGAGGCAGGGATAATGGGGGGCTGGACTACAGTGGTGTGACCCCCCCACAAATGGCTCTGATCCCAGTTTGGGGGGACAGGGATAATAGGGAGCTGGACTCCAGTGGTGTGACATCCCCCCCCCCACGGCTCTGATCCCAGCTTGGGGGTGGGGATAACAGAGCCCTGGCCCTGGGTGGGGAGGCAGGTGTGTGGGGGGTTGGAGGAATAGGAACCCTTGGGCCGGGCCAGTGGGGGCAGTACGGGGGGGGGGCTGTTAGACTGGCCTGGGGCGGGGGTGTCGGGTGGCTGGGGAGGGTGTTAGGGAGTGTGGGGGGGAGGTGTGATGGGGTGGGGAGGCTCCCCCGGGTGTACCCCCCCCCCCCGGGCACAGTCACTCCGGTCCCCAGGGGGCTGCAGGGGAGAGTCCGTCGGGTGCTGGGGAGCCCGGGCGGTTTCTGTGCCCCACACACTACAGTTGGGGGGCCTGGCTGGCACCGGGGGCCCTGCGGGGAGAGAATCCTAGTGAAGAGACAGAACAGCCCCTGGGGGAGGGTCGTTCCCCTCTGAGCCCCCCCCTCCCCAGACCCATCTTTGGGGGCTCACCCCCTTCCGAGCCCCTCTGAGCCCCCCTCCCCCAGACCCGTCTGTGTGGGGTGTGACCCCCCCCAATCCAGTTTCACTCACCTGCCATGCTGGGAGGGGGTGAGTTGGGGGGTGAACCTTAGCTGGGGGGAGAGAAGAAATTACCCAGAATGCTACAGCCAGATACCCTAAGCCTGAGTCCCCTGCCTCCAGCCCACTCTGCCCCCGAGCGCCCTCCAGCTCGACCCCCAGCCCGTTCAGCCCTGCACCCTGCCCCCCAACCCGGTCTCCCCTGCCCCCCTCACCTGTATGGGTCTTGGTCTCTCTGTGCTTTGGCTCTCCCGAGGGGTGCCCCCCTCTCTCAGATCTGTGGAGCAGATGGGAGGGGTTAGTGGGGCAGATTGGGGGTGCCCTGTGGACCCTGCTATGGGCTGGGAGGGGGATCCCCTCACCTCTCATTCCCATCCTCCCAGGGGGCCCCGTGTCTCATCCCCCCAGCTCACCTGCAAAGATGCCCAGTGCCAGCGTGGGGGGGGCCCCGGCCCTGCCCGGCCTCGCCCTCCACTGGCCCCCGCCTGGGGGGGCGCAAGGGGAAGGTGCCCAGCGCTGGGGTCTGGGTGGAGGAGGAGGAGGCCCTGGGGGGAGAAGAGAGGGAGTTAGGGAAGGGGGGAAGCAGCAGAGAGACCCCCCGGGGCAATCCCAGCCCCACAGCCCTGCCCTGCCCAGGGCGATCCCAGCCCCACAGCCCTGCCCCCCACCCCACCCCCACACATACTCACCAGTAGGACAGGCTCTGGGTGGAGGCTGGAGACGGGGTGGCTGCGGAGCAGAGGGGAGACAGTTCAGGGGGGGTCATGGATTTGGGGGGGCCCAGCTCTGGAGAAGGGGGAGTGAAACTGGGCAGGGATGGGGGGTGATCCAGTGCCCTGGGGGGGGCAGCCGGAGCCCTGGGGGGGTGACTGCCCCAGGGGGCGGGGGGAGCAGCCATGGCTCTGAGGCCTTGTCCCTGTGACCAGGTCAGTTCTCAGCTGGCTGTGGGGCAACCCCCTGGGCCTCGGGGCTAGCCGGCCCCCCGGCCCTCTCACCAATGCTGGAGCCAGTGGGGGTCTGGGCAGGTCCCGGAGCCTGCTGGGAAAAGGAGAGATGGAGTGAGTCAGAGTGGGGTGCCCGGGCAGCCCCCCCACACTCCTCCACCTCCTATGGCCCCAGGCACCACACCCCCCACATGGCCCTCATGCCTCCCACACTCTGTGTAGTCCCTGCCACCCCCCCAAGGGGCACGAGGGCGACTCACCAGCCAGCTGGGGGCGCTGGAGAGGCGGTAGGGGATGGACTCCAGCGAGGAGGAGCGGCTGTGAGGGGAGAGACCTCGTTACATGGGTCACAGGGGGCGCCCCCCC
>NW_020691657.1:0-3122 GCF_002925995.2 Terrapene triunguis
CCCAGATAAGGCTCTTCCCTGGACCTGCCACCCATTGGAATCTGGAACGATTCCCTCCGAGGTAACAGCCGGGGCAGCCAGGGCAGGGCAGACCTCGGGGCTGGTAGTGCCTGGGCCAGGCCAAGGCCCTACCAGTCAACCATTATTCCTGTGTGTGACACGAACAGGCCAAATGGGTGACACACGCCTGCAAACAGCTGGGTTTTGTTGCTCCCCCGCCGTAGCTGACGGGTTCTAACGGGCTGAAGGATGTTCTCTTGCTGGGTGCTTTAAATAAACAAAACTAGAGCTGCACATTCCAGCCCCCAGAGGTGCCACTGCCCATCCCCTAGGGCCTGCAGACCCCAGAAGTTGTGATACAAGCCCCACGCAGTCAGGACCCAGCAGGAGCCACGGGCTCCCAGCACCCTACATGCTTTGGGCCAGGTCCCTACTGCACCCTGCCACCGCCAGCTTCCCCGGGCCCCCGTTTCTCTGCCTGGCCCACAGCTGACCCCCACATGGTCAGGAAAAGCCATCAAGTGCCCCAGACACATTCAGGCTGCTCCTCTCCAATGAGTCCCAGAGATGGGGCACCGGCTGATTCATCACCTGCCTGAGAGCAGGCACACGTGTGAGATGTGTGTGTCCTGGTGACATTAAAGCTCACGGTGTAAAGTGCCTCTGCTCGGCCACTCCTCCCCTCTCGGTCAGAGATGGGTGGCCCTTCCCGGCCCTTTGCGAAGCCTGTCTATATGCGGGGCGTTGGGGGGGGGGGGGTGCTTGGCGGAGTCTATTTTGGGAGATTAGGGGTGGCAGAGTTGTGCTTTATTTGCAGTTTTCTTTCTTTCTTCCACTGCCTGGGGACTGTAGCGGGGAAGGCAGTATCAGATACTAGGGTGGTGGGCACCCTGATCAAAGCCGGTCAGACAGACAGACAGATGTGCTGCAGTTCCGTATTTACCTGGGTTTGGTGTTGGAGTTGAAGGCCAGAGTGCCTAGAGTCTGGGATCGACGTCCTAGCCTGGCCCACGGTTGCAGTCCAGATAACCACAGCAGCCGGTCCTTGGACCGTTCATCTGAGCCTCTCGTGGCATTTGTGCAGAACTCCTCACCCCCAGGAGCCGCTGAGGCCAGGAACACCGCCAGGCTCAATAAGGGATCGGACATTTGTGTGCCCAGCCAGAACCTCCAGGGTTGGATGCGTTACTGCTGCACGTCCTGGAAGGGACATTGACCCACCAGCTCCGGGGCGCTAGCTGGTCTCTGGCTAGGACCTCCCTGTACCTTCCTGTGCAGCATCCGGCACTGGCCGTTGTCAGACACCAGAAGGATCCCAGCTCAGCTGTGGTCTGACGTTTCCCCTGCTCCTCCTGGGTCAGGGCATTACCCAGCTCTGACTAAAGGGCCTGGGATGGGGCAGATCATCCCACATCTGTTCCTGTGGGGTTCTCACCCCTTCCGGTGCAGCAACCAGTGCTGGTCGCTGTCTGAGAAGGTCACTGGCCCAGGTGGACCTTGGGGTCACAGCCAGGCTGGCAATTGCCACATCTCTATGTGTGCTTTTCTGGGAAAACCCCTTTCCTTGTACGCTTGGGATGCGGTGCCCGATGGGGGAGGTGGCACGTGGGAGGGGTGGGCACTGGTGATCCCGTACTGCTGCCTGCAGTGACAGGCTGACCCCTAGTGGCTGCAGTTCATTGCTGCAGCATGTGCGGAGAGTGGGAGACAGGCGCACCCAAAGCATGAGGCAGGAGAGGAGAGGAGTCGGGGAAGGGGCAGCCTTTCCCAGCTCTGGTTCTGCTGGTCTCTGTGGCTGTCATCCCAGCAGAGGACAAAGCGGCCAGTTTAGTCCCTTTGGGACTTGGTTCAGTGCTTACTGGTAAGGGACTCGCGTGAGTCTCACTGCTCCAGCCCAAATTTGAGCTTCCGTTTGCACTGCTCCTTTGTGTCTGTGGCATAATTTTATTCTTTCTTTGCTCTTGTGTTCTCATTAGCTCCCGGGCTGAACTCTGGTGCTGTTGACGGGACCAGTATCATTTATCTGAAATGTTTATCAGCTACTTTTCTCACTGTTAGAAATTGTCATTGGAATCAACAACACTGGAATTTGTTTTTTCTGTTCTGAAAATGAAACAAGTTATGTTTAAACAAATTTTAAAATATCCAGTAAGTCATTTCCCATAGTACAGACGTTTGCTATGAAATCGTTTTAAATTCAATGTTTAAGACACAGGACATTTTAACACAGGACATATCAGTATGCAATATTTAAAGAGTGAAAGCTGCATATGGTCAATCATTTAATTTTGCCATAACAAGAAATAACAACTGTTTTGTTACCACAGATATACACAAAAATATAGACTGAATCTTGAATATGTTTCTTTTTTATTTTTCAGAATTTAGACCTTGGGTGCAGAATTGGTAGAATGAAAAGAGACGAAAAAAAATTATGTTAAGAGGAAACAGACACAGTTTAATGAAAGTTAATCATAAAAAGACTCTGCTTGCCCATGTCAAAGTTAGAATCAGGACTCACAATTTTGTCAAGACCACTCTGTTTATTAGCACAGCGCTCTGCTAATACATTCAGATAATGTGAGCCCCCACGCAAGACCCAAACAGTCTTATTTATACAGATAAAAGGGTGCGAACTAAACAAAGGGACAAAGAGCAAAATTGTAAAATTTGCATGGGGCACAATATGCATATCCTGCTTCCTTATTAACGCTTATCAATCTAAGGCTAATGCTTCACCAATTGCCCTTACATGGGGCAATTCATTAAGCAGTTAATGTCTGCTTTCCTGCCCCCTGGCTTGCAGCATTTCTCATTTCTACTTAAGGTACATACAGCATTCTTTAATTCATTCTATTTCTTTAATAGAATTCATTTCACTTTCACAATCCCGCCTTTTGGTCAAGTTTACGCAAAGACCAACAATTACTGGGTTCCACATATTAATCATTCTTTATCTCTTCATTCATCAGTGATATTTATCATCATCATATTAGCCCTCTGTTTTGGGGCAGTCACCTGGGTGGCCAACCTTACACAATTCTGGATACAACAGGAGATTAACTGAAAACATAGAAAAATCATTAGGATTCCAAACAGGATAGTCAGGGCTCCCTGAAACA
>NW_020691658.1:0-4772 GCF_002925995.2 Terrapene triunguis
TAGCATGGCCTCTCCAGTCCCCAGCACACGTCCCCACCATTTGAACTTCAGGAGGAATTGCCATTGTTTCTGAGGCCAAACACCAGCGTGGGATTTGACACACACTGTGCCAGCAGGACCACAAATGCTTACTAGACAGATTAGAGATCACAACTCTGGTGCTCTCTTCCTGGCTCCGTTGTGCAGTGATGGGTAATGACACATAACCAGGTTGTATCTATTTCATACATTTATCCCAAAAGAGAAATGAGTGGCTAGTGCCTGGGCTTTCCACATTGGCGACCTGGGTTCTCTTCCCAGTTCCACCTGAAGTGACCTTGTGCAGCTTCCCACTTACCTTGTGAACTGGGGCAGGAAGTGTCTGATACTTCTCTGCTTTCTAGGGCTGGGGATATGAGGTTTTATTAATGATAAAGTTTGTGATCAGTGGCAGCACTAGGGGGGGAATTCTGAGGGTTACAGCCACCTCAAAATTTCCCTTAGCCCCCCCCCGTAGCCATCCCACCCTGTGCAAAGGTGAAATGGGCTGAATCCGAGCTGGAGCTGGAGCCATGCAGAGCCGTGCCCACTCCCTAGCACAGGGCCACCCCAGCTGGGCCAGGCTCTGGGGTGCAGTGTGTCCCTGGGTGGCTGCTTGTGTAGCTGCAGCCCCACCAGCTCCAGCAGGAGCACAGGGATGGAGTAAGTGGGCCATGAGGGTGAACAAGTAGGTGCTGGTATCCAGGCTCAGTGAGTGGGGTTCAGGAGCCTCTCTGGGCAGGGCAGAGCAGGGCAGGGGGGCTAGGGGAGGGGACCTGGGTGGGGGGCAATTGGGGGATCAGGGAAGGGGAGATGAGGGGTGATCGAGGGGGCTAGGGGAGGGGAGCTGGGTTGGGGGGGCAATCAGGGCCTTCTTACATTGACTGAACTCACTCCAAACTTCAAGTCCCTTGTCCAGCAGAGGACCTGCCCCTGATGGTGAGTATTATCATTAGTCACACATATTTTATTTTACATTTGTATTGATGTATAAAATGGCATTTTCAGAAGCAATAGCACAGTTTTAACAGGTATTTCACAGTAATTATTCATGTTTTATTTTCTTAATACACATGTGTGGGGGGGTGTATTTGTTATTGAAAAGACTTGAATCATAAAGCTAAGATGGAGAGTTCATGCGCACTAAGCATTGTTTTCTTTAACACTCTGATATTAATATTAAATAAGCCACAAATGGCTTGAAAGTTATTAATGTTTTTTATCTATAACATGTTAGGCTGCAAAAGTTCCAACATCTGTAACAATTTAATTCATAATTAAAACTAGTGCAATAGCTATTTTTATACATCTCACTTTGCGTATTTTGAAAGGGTGAGTTTATGGAAATATGTATTGTTTCAGCTCCATTGCACAACAGTGCAGCTATGGTTAAAGGCTTTGTAACAGTTCTATTTTATACATCTCAGCCATTAGGATCGTACCTTTCAGGCATAGATACTTGCTCCAGGCTGCATTTTGGAGATTAAAGAACCTGAACCCAAATGATATTTTTGGTACAGGTTTATTTTAAAGGCTTTATCTGTTTTTAGAGTTTTATAAATGCAAAAAGAAAAGCGAAATGAGTTCATTTCTGTACTCTTCTGTAAAAGGCAAGTTTATTTTTTTTAAAATACGGAGCCCAATTCTCATTTACACCGAGTCCTTTTTATGCAACTCAATCGGCATGGTGCTGATCTTCCTTCTATGTATTCAGGCCAATTCACTTGTGCAGATAGAGATCAAAACAGAGATACTAAGTGTATTTTTTTTTGCTTGTCTAAATCCTGCTGTTTATTATTACATTACCTTTCCATTATCTATGCCCCGGTAACTAGATAAGCCTAAATTAAAGTGTGTGTTAGTGTTAAGATGAAAAGACGTTTGATGTGGAAACTTCATGAAAACTAATGAAGGATTGTTGTTTGCTGTTATCCTACATGTACATTGCATATACCCCTGTCATTACATTTACATCGTGTATTTACTTGCAGCTAAATAACCCATGAAATGCAGATGAAGCCTTGGGGGATGCAAATGAAGACGAGGCTAGCCTCAAAGCAAGTGGTTGTTGGTTGGTGTAATGGTCAGAGGTCAAAGATTCATTCCTCACTGACTCAGAAGAAGAAACCCATGGCTCTCTATGTAAAGGAGCTATAAATATGGATTCAAAAAAAGTATCCAGCATCTCTTAACCATTTTGGATTCCAGTAAGGGGAAATACTGAGCGAGTGGATAGAGATCCCCAGAGTTATTCTGGGTAACCTTGAAAGACTTTTGGAACCCTAGCAGATTACTACATCTCCACTATCATTTTGGACTCACAAATTTTGTCTCACCCGTTAATGTACTTTACCTGCTTTAACCTCTCAATAACTCAAATTCTTTTTCTTAGCTAATAAGCCCTTAGTTAGTTTACTAGAGAAATTGGCTGCCAGTGTTGTCGTTGGTGGGAGATAGGAAGTATCCACTGACCTGGGGTCAGTGGCGTAGCCAGGTTCTAAGAGGAGGGGGAGCAAACATAAAAAAGGTGCCCCCCCTTGGCTTCTCCTCCAGCTGCTCCGTGCCCCCCCCCTTGGCTGGCTCCTTCAGCCACACTGCCCCTCCCTCCCCCATGGCTCCTCCAGCCATGTCGTGCCACCCCCTCGCCCCCCCCTCACTCCTCCAGCACTGCGGGCCGCCTTGTTCCCGGCCCGGCTGAGCTGAGCACTTGGGGGAAAGTTACCCCACCTGTTCGCCTGCGTCCTGGGAGCTGCTCCGCCGCCCCGCTCGCTCGTGAGTTACCGCCGGCGCCTGGCACTGCCCGCTGCAAGGGGGGGGGGTCCCTGAGGGCCGAGGCTGCTGGGGGTGGGGATGGGTGCTAGCGTCCCCCCTCTGCCTGCCCGGGGTGGGCCTCGCTCAGTGCGCACCGTGCTGGTGCTCTAGCTGCCAGACTGGGTGGCCTCGTCCAGCGGGAGGGCCCGGGGCTGGCTGGCAGGTGCCCCGCAGCAGGCTCCGGCGGGGCGATGCCAAGAGGCTGAGGCTAGCCCAGGTGCCCCGCTAGAGGGGGAGAGGGGGCAGCAGCCGCTTTGCCCCAGGCCGGGGACTGATCCGCTTCTCTGCCCTCCCCGCAGGGAGGCTTCGCCACTGAATCACATTACCTCGCCCAGCAAGGAGGAGCTGGTCGCGCTCGCAGAGGAGGAAGCGGCTGCGGCCCGCCATGCTGCACCCCGCCTGCTCCTCCGGCCACGCCTGCTGCCCCCCCATGGCTGCCGGCCGCGTGGCGGGCTGCCATGCTGTGCCCCCCCTCGCTCCTCCGGCCGCGGATGCCGGCTGTGCTGCGGGCCACCATTCTGCACCTGTTCCTCGCTCCTCCGGCTGTGCCACCCCTTCCCCATGGCTCCTCTGGGCGTGCTGCCCCCCTTGCCTGCAGGAGCCCAGCGCCGGCCCGACAAGCCAAGCTTCAGAGCAGAGCTTGGGCCCTGCCGCTGGCGCCATGGTAACCCCTAACTAAGGCGCCGCTTTTAGAAAATGTGCTGAGGGGAAGCAGCTGCTTCCCCTGCACCCCACTAGCTACGCTACTGCCTGGGGTAAGTGACTGACCCTTTGGTTTGGGAGTAACATAATATGATGTGATATTTGGTATAGTGATGACTATCACCAAGTGAAGTTTGTCTGGGTGGCAAGACAGGCTGGTGAGCCTCAGGGGACTCTCTGTGACTCCATGGTAAGACTGGGAGAGTGATCCAGGAGTTCACGCTTGTTACTGGTTTGGTGAAATGAACGTGGCAGCAGTTAGGAGTGTCTGCTCTGTTTTCTGACAGTCTGACCTGAGATTGGCGCTCTCAGTTGTGAGCCACACCAGACAGCGTGACAGCTCCCATTTCTTCCACCCATCAGCAATTGCTGTGGTGGCACAGGGCTGTTAATAGGAAAGGAGCTGCTCCAAGGGCCAATCTCTCTCAGATAAATGTTACACACACGCCCCGCTGTCAGTGCTGAGGATTTATTTTCTTTCTGCTCATTATTTAAATAGTTAACACCCTGCATCTGGCTGCCAGGGAGCATCAGGGCCTAGGGTAGCTAAATTACAGCTCAGTGGCCAGTTCACATTACACAGCTGCAACAAGGCAGCCAATGTGATGCAATAACACTGAACCCATTTCTCAGCTGCGAGGAGTCTGGTGGCACCTTAAAGACTTTTGTGGGTAAAAAAGCCATTTCTTCAGATGCGTGGAGTGAAAATTACACATACAGGCATAAATATACTGGCCCATGAAGAGAAGGGAGTTACCTTACAAGTGGAGAACCAGTGTTGACAAGGCCAATTCAGTCAGGGTGGATGTGGTCCACTCCCAATAACTGATGAGGAGGTGTCAATACCAAGAGAGGGAAAATTGTTTTTGTAGTGAGCCAGCCACTCCCAGTCCCTATTCAAACCCAAATTAATGATGTTAAGTTTGCAAATGATTTGTAGCTCTGCACTTCCTCTTTGAAGTCTGCTTTTGATGTTTGTTTTTGGCTGAAGGATGGCTACTTGTAAATCTGTTATTGAATGTCCAGGGAAATTGAAGTGTTCTCCTACTGGCTTTTGTGTGTTACCATTGCTAATGTCTGATTTGTGTCCACTTATTCTTTTATGTAGAGACTGTTTGGTTTGGCCAATGTACATGGCAGAGGGGCATTGCTGTCACCACCGGGCAAAGGAAAAAGCTGGCACCTATGGCTCTTTGTGCCCCACTCTGTCCTAACTTGGCTCCACAGGCAGGGTGCTGTGA
>NW_020691659.1:0-5158 GCF_002925995.2 Terrapene triunguis
TCCAGACTCTCTTCTTGGGTCCCCAAGTAACTGGCAGGGCTGCAAGTGACACAGATGCTCAGGGTTTTGTGGTTTACTCAGTAACAGCTTCTCTCTCTCACCAGTCACACTATCATGCAGCACAAGTTATGCTGCCTTTTATCAGTTCACCACCTTTGTTTTGCCTGTTGCTTCTAAGAAAAAAATCTCTGCACAACCCACAGACGTGAGGCCCTATTTCATTCCTTTCCCTCGTGCTTTCAGGGCAGAGGAGACCCTGGATGGTTTCTTGTTTCCTTTTAACACTATCCACTCTCAGGGACCAGCAGCAGCCTCACCACATCATTTTCAGACACAAAGTGTAATGCATTCTGCATCTCCTAAGAGGCTAGTTTTTCCCATCTCCACCTGTTTTCTATCTCAAATACAGTGGTGCAAGTAGAAATCATGTCTTGCTAGTATGCTGCACTCATGGGAGGGACACAAAGGGGTAGCACGTGACCTCCCCAAGTGACCCCGCCCTGCCCTGCCCCCAGCCCAGGGCCCCCACAGTCTCCCTGTCCGTCCCCTTCCCATGATCCACATCTGTCCCACATTAGCTGGGGGTGGGAGAGCTCTGTCCTCCTCCCCCTGCGCTGGAGGATTCACGAGATGCAGCTGCATGGAAGGGCTGGGGGCATTACAGCCACACCAGAGGAGCTGCCGGTGGGGGTCCTGGCAGTCCCACATTCTGCTTCTTTTGCTGCTGCGGTTCCCAGGAGATCAGGGCTCTCCGGAACCGCAGCAGGGAAAAGAGCAGAATATGGAGCCACCAGGCAGCCCCACACCGGCAGCTCCTCCGGCATGGCTGCTGTACCACTCTCAGCCTCGCCCCGCCCGCCCTGTCCTCTGGCAGTGCTGCTGTACAGACCTCAGGCAGGAGGACTCAGAAGATGCAGCTGTGTGGAAGGCCTGGGGACGTGGCTGGTGGCGGGCTCCTCCTGTGTCTTTCCAGTACACCGCACCAGCTATACATATCTGACTGGTACAGCGTACCGGACCATAGCACCGTACTTGCACCACTGCTCAAGTACCTCGAACTGGAGTAAAAGTCACTTGATAGGAGCAGTCTGCAGTCTAGTAACAAAGATGTTCCCAGTCGGTACTTCTGGGAGACCATCATTCTCAGTCTCTCCTTCTTCAGAAAGCACCTTCACCAGTAAAGTTTTCCTCCCATTTACATTAAAAAGATTCTATGCTCCGTAAAAATATCCTGGATCTGTGTTACAGCCCCCTTTGCTGTTCTGTTCCTGATTCTCTGCTCGCTGATGCCTTTTATTGCAGCTTTCCAAACTCAACACCTCTATCTGGTGCCTTTATCTGCATCTGTAGGCAGCTTGTCTGTGTGCAACCACCAGTTTGTCAGCTTCCAGGGCAGGTGGGCGGTTTCCTATCTGGCTGCTTTAACACATGACACTGCACAAAAGAACGGCAGCTGGGTGGGTCAGCACGCGGCCTGAAACACTGTTTGCAGGTGGCCACTTTTCACCAGAGGGATTTATTGTGGGAGAAATGGGGAACCACATGGGGATTGAAATTCAGACAGCCACTAAAACAAACAACCACAACCTGGAGGTAGCAGTAAGTACAGGCTACACCATTCAGCACATGGCACTTCTATAAAGCTTCTCTTCTTCAAAGTCCAGTACTAGAATGAGCTGTTCTGTTCTCTCACTAGCCACATTTTTGTTCGGTATGTGTACAGCCCCTAGCACAATGGGGCCCTAGTCCTAGGCACTATTGCAATAATTAATAAGAATAACCCCACACAGAACTAAACAGAGCTTACCTCTCCCAGACCAGACACTGCAGGGTGCATCTGAAAAGAACTAGGAAATTATTACATACATTTATAATGGTGCCTGTTGTTGTAGCATTTGATATCACACTATTTAACAAACCCTTCATTAGATTTACTTATAGGATAATGAGGAAGTGGGAAGATCATTCATAAGTACCAAAGAGAGACAACGTGGAAAACTGTTTTATCATCATCTCCATAAACTTGTGTTCATTTCTCCCCTTCTTCTCCTCGATATGTTTCTAAAGCTTTTCTATCAGTTCAAGTGCTGATGAAGTGGTTGTACTGTCCCAGCAGGTTGCCATGAGATGTTTGCAGAAGTATCTTCAGTGACTTTTCAGTCGGGTTGAGCAAGGCACAGGGAGAAAGTGTCACGTGGTAGTGACCGTAAGCGTTTGAAAATCCGAGTGGCAGTATTCCCTGCTGAGCCTGAGCACCGGGACAGCTTGAGCAACCAGTCCCGAGAGCAGATTTTCAAAGGACAAGCGCCACCCACTCTCTCTTTTGAATATCACCCTTGTTGGTTGAGGGTCAGATTTCCAAAGGCGCTGAGCACCTGCAGCTCCCATTGACTTCAACTGGAGCTATGGGTGCTATCTCCACTGAACATCAGAACCTGAGAGCCCAAGAGAGGGCATCCAAATCCTCTACTGAACAACCAAAAAAGGAAGATGCTCCTCCATATATTTTCTCCCCCACCCACCAGCTAACAAGGTGATTGTTTTTGTGAATGCTGTAGACGAGGGGGATTCTGCTGTCTTAAAGTTCACATCTACATTTGACCACTTCAGCCACATTATCTCGAAGTACATGAGACCCTGACAAATCTTAACATTGAGCAACAAAATGGCAGATGAAACTTACCATCGAAAAATACAAGGTAATTCTTATTGGAAGGAGCCATTGAAAGCATCCTCCTGACCACTGTCAATTCTGAATGAGCTGTAATCTTACAGCAAAGTAATCTAGTTGGCAGTGTGGACAGTTGGATCACGGTTTCTCAGCATCACTTTTTATTTGTATCACAGTAGCATCCAAAGTGAGGATCAGGGATACATTGCACTGGGCGCTGTACAAACAGTCAAAGACATTCCCTTTCACAAGGAACCTACACTCTAAATAGGCACAAGAGGCAACAGGGAGTGTAAAACACAATTGAATGGGGCAAGAGAGGAGTCAAAGAGTGAACAGGATGTTGGCCTATAAGAAGGGAATGGAATAACCTGGAAAATGCTACAATACTGTTATATAAAGTGGCAATATATGGTCAGCTAAAATACTGCATTATGTTTTGATCACTGACACAAAAAAACAGTGTGGAAAGGGCAGTCAAGCCATCCTGTAGTGGTTCAAAAGCCTGGGTACCATGCTCAGGGCAGACTGTTAGGAAGCAGGGCACAACCCCCAAATTGGTTGTGAGCTCTATACTTAGATTTCACCAACCAGATATCAAGTGTACAACAGCCTTAAGATGGAGGCCCAGGTAGTCCCCTTGGATACTCCAATCTGTCTTGCTACCCAGGTAAGCTTGTCTTTGTAATAGATGGCCCCTTACAATTCAGGTTACTCCCAGTCCCAAAGGACTAGTCAGGTCAATTGCACATTAGATCTCACACCAAAGACAACGCTTGTAGCCAATCCTGTAAAAAAATATCTAGCTATTCATCATACAGGAAAATGACACAAGAGTTATTTATAAGGCTAAAGCAGATAAACATACATACACACAAATGAGTTCCAATGTTAAATTTCAAAAAAGTAATTGAAGCATGGGCAGTGGGTAGAAGAGGCTCAGCCTCCCCAAATGAGGCAAGAAATGCCAGATGCGACAGTTCCCTTTGGAGGCACGCCGGCCCACTCCCTTTGGAGCGCCACCACTAGAAACTCCTGAGAAGTGCGGGGGCCGCCAGAGCCCAGACTGAGGCCCCACCCCCATTTGGCCTCTTCCCCTATGGCCCTGCCCATGATGCGCCTCTTCTCCCTGACACTGCGCCCTCACTCCCCCAAGGCCCTCCCCACCCTCTCCTCCCCCCCCACCGAGGCCTTCCCCAACCCCTCCTCTCCACCCCCTGCCCCGAGGCCCTCCCCACCCACCAGTCACTCTTTTCCGCCCCTTGCCTTGCCTCCCATTGCTCACTTTTAAGGCAGGGAAAAAGGGGGAGGGGGGAAAAAAAGGGTTGGAGAGGAGCGAGCAGCGGTCGGGGGGGTCTCGGGGGAAAAGGTCAAGCTGGAGCAGGGCCTCTGGGCGGAGTGGAGGTGGAGCATGGGCAGGGCCTCAGGGGGAGGAGGTCAAGCAACGGTAGGGCCTCGAGCAGAGCGGGGGAGAAGAGCCACAGTCCAGCTGCTGGTGGCACCCACACACACACACACATATTTCTAGAGATCTCACGCCCAGCCAAACACATGCCACCTATGAATAGAAGCTGCTATAGTGAGCAAACTCTAGATGTCCTTTAGGGCTGACCCAGGCTGAGCACTGGGGCTCTTTTGCTTATCCTTAGCACTTCTTGCCCTTCACTGTCCAAGCAGCATAATAATACAGTTCCTCCTTGTTAGGGGTTTATCCCTACCCCCTTCTGCTTCAAGTTGCAAATTTAGCTGATGGGTAGAATTCACTTGCATGTCTGCTCTTCACTGGGGGTGCAGGGTCGGGAGAGAGCCATCAGCAATATTTTTTGTCGTCTGATGTTCCATAATGATTTGCCTGGTATCAATGGGACTTCTTTGTCTGGCAGAACATCGCCCCTTCTGTCAGAGACTAGTATTTCACACTAGTTAATGCTTCTCTCCTAGCTGGTGATTTATGCAGTTACAAAGGCTTACAACGCAAATGTCCAATTATCACCTTATGATATGGGATAGAGATGTTAGATGTGAGATTGATGCCTGCAGGAATTTACAAGCATTCAATACAGCTGAAACACAAAGCACATTTTTATTAATCTAACACCAATTTGACCAATAGTGATACCCAGGTTAGCCAGACTGGTTCCACCTATGGATTTGTCAGTGTTCCACTGAGGTATGGGGTCCTTAGCATAAGCTGGCACCTGATTGGCCAGCATCACAAGGGCAACAACAATGGGGAGAGATACCAGGGGAAGGAAATCCATAGAAGGAAATATTAAAAAACACGATTATTTAGTGCTGGCCGACACACAGATTTTGCACCACTATTACTGTATTGGTTTAGAAAGAGGTATAGTTAAAGCAGTACAAAAGTGCCTCTATTGGTACTGTTTATGCTGTGCCGCTGTACGCTTGCTAGTGTAACATGGAGACTTCAAGAGAGACAAGAAGGTGAATAGCAAGAACCTTACCTCCCAGAGCTGGAATAAA
>NW_020691660.1:0-1290 GCF_002925995.2 Terrapene triunguis
CGGGAGAACTGCAATAGCAGCGATCTTATCAAGGCGCCGGTGCAGCTCTACTCACAATCATGCCTGTTTTGTGTTTTTTTCTTCTAATTTGCATGGAAATGCAAAACATGTAGTAAAGTAAAAGCATTGCCGTGAAGTATAAACAATGGTGTTTCTTAACATAAGTATAAATGTAAAATCTAAATGCTTTTTGAATATGTGTGTATGTGTGTTTGTGTCTATTTACTGACAGTGTAAAACTTAAAATTCTTGAATTTTTTTGCCTTTGTTTACATATATATATGCGTGTATGTGTGGGTGTACGTCTTGGTGTCTGTCTGTGTAATGAATATGTACAAGAACAACAATTTCCATGTAATAACCACATCCTCTGCAAACACTACTATGGGTAAGATTCAGCTAAGCACAGTTCTAAAGCGTTTGACAGAAAGCAATGGTTTTTGAACCGAATGATTGCGGTATCAAAATACAAATCTAAACTCCCGAGCAAAAATATTTTCGTGGTTAGCCCTTATTGTCACTTTTAGGTTATCTTTCCTTCGAAAGTAATCTGCCCACTCAGAGTACACAGGTTGTTTCTAAAAAGTACTAAGAACATTTCTCTTGAGTTGAACTATAATGAAAAATCAGGCGCTTTTCTCTCTTAGAACCGCGTTAAAGAACACTTTAATAGTTTTCCAGACTGAGCCAATGTATTCAAAAAGTGATGCAAAGACAAAGGAGACCGTCACAGAATGTAAGTATAATCACGTGCCCACTATACAAACATATTTGAATTAGCCTTTCTTTGATTGCTTTAAACAATGTGTTATGGAAACATATATTACTATTTTAATAAAAAATACAATAAATGTTAGAATCTTCTCTTTTATTGGACCAACTTCTGTTGGCGAGAGAGACAAGCTTTCGAGCTTACACGGAGCTTTTCTTCTGACCTGAATGCTTGTCTTTCTCACCAACAGAAGTTGGTCCAATAAAAGACAATACCTAACCCATCTTGTCTATCTAATATCCAGGAACCAACTCGGCTACAACACCGCATACAGAATATTTTCGGTAATGCTAACTACATGCTATAAAAACATATTACTGTAATGTGTCATCAATTTCTCTCAAATTCTCAAGTCTCAATATAAGACAAAAGAACATTATTATTGCAGGAAATTTAAAAGACTGTCGAAGTAGTCTCTTCTTCTTAATCACACATTTACATAACTTTAGCTTCATGATTATGCATTTTTACCCTGTATTATTTGCAATATGGAAAGTCCGATGAAATCATATTTGGAG
>NW_020691661.1:0-9280 GCF_002925995.2 Terrapene triunguis
GATGACCTCTCGAGGTCCCTTCCAGTCCTAGAATCTATGAATCTATGGTGTATCCTGGTATGGAGACAAGATTTCAGTCTCTATCACCTGAACCAAAAGAGAGCTCCCCCTCTTCCGCCCTAAACCCCATGACAGAAGTATTTAGGCTCATTTCTGACACGCCTGTGCCGCTGATGGGACCCCGTGTGATGACATACACAAGTTATTGGACAGTGGAGACATACAGCTGGAGAATGACCTGGGCACCTTAGACCCTCCACGGTTAGAACTAGAAATGCAGGGGCCTATGCCAGTAGCCGAGGGACCCTCAAAGGAAACCTCTCCATCCGTCACTCGAGAGGATGTCCCCCCTACCACGGCAACAGAGATTCTCAATAGATGAGACAGGGTAATAAGACCAGTAAAACGGTTAATTTATGATGCACCTGGGGTGACTAGTGAGGAGCCAATACATTTAGCACACAGGCTTGTGGAAGCTAAAGTGGGCTATCTGAGGCCCTTTGGAGGGAACCAGTGAGTTGGTATAATAGGGAGTGTAACTTGTCAGGACGAGAAATTCTCGGCTGGGGGGGAGGATGTAAGCAGAGTCAGGATGAGCTCTACCCTGACATCTGGTGGTGAATTGTGGCGAGCTGTGGAAAATAACTTCAGGGGCTGATCTTGTTTGCATAGGCACACCCACCCCGCCTAGTATGAGCCCACAGCAGCCCAAATGGTCACTTTGAGTGCTGTGGGATCCCCAGTTTCTCTGTTATTGGAGCAGGAAGAATAAAGTGTTGTTACCCTGGTTATGTGAATCAAGGCCAGTGGAACTGTTTTATGACAGAGGGACTCGCCACCAACTAAGTAGCACTCGCTAGACAAGGGACATGGGTTCCAAAACCCAATGAATTGAGAAGTAACAGAGGGGCAGTTGTGGTAGTCTACAGCTGTAAAACACAACAAAAAGAATCCTGTGGCACTTTATAGACTTACAGATGTATTGGAGCATAAGCTTTCATGGGTGAATGCCCATTTCGTCAGACACAGATTATGCTTCAATATGTCTGTTAATCTATAAGGTGCTACAGGACTCTTTGTTCTTTAATGAATGAGAGAGGCTGGGGACAGGCATTTGTACCTGATGGTATGGGCCCCTTTTGAGGGCCTGAAACACCAAGTGCACCTTCTCCTCTCTCCACTGTGGAATATCAGAGCTAATTTTGATTCTATTAGGAGTCTAGTTACAGGCTGCAGAGTAGATTTCACTTTGGGCCAATGGTGTACCAGCACTGAGGTTCCCCTACTACAAGCTGAAATCACTAAAGAGCTACAATTACTAAGAGCTGAAATCACTGAGTGCTGGGGGGGGGGGCTGAAGATATATTGCTGAGTGGCTAGTAGAGCAGTTTGTGGGACGGCTGGTGGAGCGGAGTGGCTGGCAGATCAGTGCAGTTCACGGGATGGCTGGAGCAGCTCATGGGACGGCGAGCAGAGTGGAGCGGAGCAGTTCATGGGATGGCTGGTGGAGTGGAGTGGCTGGTGGAATGGCTCACAGTGAAGGCTGCAGCAGAACCCCACGGAGAGGTGGGGCAGTCGGCCTCGGACCACGTAAGATGTCCCTTAACACCTCCGCGTGCTCCGCCCCCCCATTTCCACCCAGGATGGGAGGTAAAACTCTGCAGGTAAACTTTTGAACTCTGGGGCTGCACTGATCAGGGACAGAGACTTTTGGGTTGTTGGACTTTTGGGTGATTTTTGGGTTGCTGGACTCAACAGACTTTTGGGGTGTTGGACTTTTGGGACTTTGGGTGATTTTTTGGGTTGCTGGACTTAAGACCCTGAGGGGAAAAGGACACTGCCAAACTTACTTGGGGGTGGGTCTTTTGCTCATGGTTTGTGTTATGAATCCTGTTTGTGGTGTTTCCCCAACATAATGCCGCATTCTTTCCCTCCTTTATTAAAAGGATTTTGCTACACTCAGACTCCGTGCTTGCGAGAGGAAGTATTGCCTCTTAGAGGTGCCGGGGGGTGGTATGTAATTGTCCCAGGTCACTGGGTGGGGGTTCGAGCTGGTTTTGCATTGTGTTATTGAAAGGGAATCCCTAGATACTGAACCCGGCCCTTGTTGCTGCCAACTCAGATGTGCAGAAAGGTTACACTAGTAGGTTGGTTGCCTACATCGCCTACCCGTAAGACCGGCCCTGGACAAACCCATTCCTGTGCTGCTTAGCTAAGTAAAACTCGTATTGAAGTCAATAGGTGTGGCAATTTTGCCTGTATAGGGGTATAAGTATTGGGTCATAAGACTGTAACACTGTAAGGACCCAATTCTTAAAGCAAGTCTGCTTATGCAGTGCCCCATTGATGTCCCTGGGTAGTATGGGTCCAGCCTAAGGGTCAATGGGAAGTAAGGGTCTGCTTACAGAGTCTATCTGAAAAACAACCAATATTTTCTTCCTTCACAAATACCTAAGTGTCTTTATTAAGTGTAACAGAATGGTGAACTACTTACTGACTGGTGCAGTAGACAGCTGGAAAGAAATATTGTAAATGCTTTTAATCCTAATTCTATGCACTTTTTTTTGTGTGCCTCTTTTCAGTAGCTGATTTTTACCATCTCAAACTTCACCTTCAGTTCTGTCCTCCCCATATTTTTTTTGGAATATGTTTTTGATTAATGGATTACTAAATACTTCTGCAACTATTATGAACTGCAGAAAACAGAAGCCCCTTGTCACACCTGGCCTTATGCAAGTCTCTTTGATTGTTAAGAAGTGGTTGGTTGCCCAGGTAGATACATTTATTTAAAGACAGTCAACTTTCTATATATCCCCGTGTAAAATGTATGGTCTATTACTTATCCATTAGCAATACATCTGCTGTGTGCATTTAGAATTATTTCTAATTTGTCATCTCAGCTACCTGTACTTCAGATCAATTATTCTGTCATCTGCCATTGTTTTGGTTAATTAAAGTGACCCAGGGAAGATAGAACATCCATGAATATGTAATGGAACCCTGCTAATTCCTGAATAAAAATAAGAAATGTAAAGTCATTACTCATCCACCAAAAGCAGGTATGAACTTCATTAACATAATCTTCCAACTGTACAGCCTGCAACCCAGCAATAACTTCTAGAACTCTCTCTTAACTATCATGAATTGAAAGGTTTATATTATTTATTGCTCTCTTCCAGGGTCAGACAGCTCTTTAGGATTATTTGGTACTATTCAATTAGCATACAGAATAGCATCTAGTGTTTACTGCAAGTGCTTTGTCACGTCCGTTAAAAACAACTGGGTCAGATTCTCAGCTGATATAAAATGATCTCACTCCCTTGATGTCAATGGAGTGTGGCTGATTACACCAGCTGAGTATCTGGTCCCTTGTGTTCATAACTTTCTACGTTATTCCTCTTTTGAGCCTAATCTTCTTGCACTCAGCTCAAAGGGTAGGGAAGGGGAATATTCTGGATGCATTAAACAAACCATAATTAAGGCTTTTTTTGGCTTTTCAACAAGTAACAAATGATTGAAGACTTTTTTTTTGTTCAGATTCCCCAAATGATTCATCCTCAGTGTGATTTAATTGCTGCTGTTGTAAGTATGAAATGAAATCAAGCAAATCAATCCACACAACCCACATAATATATAATATATGTGCAGTTGCAAATTCTAAGATTGCAGTAGTGCAATGTCCTACAACAGTATGGAGCTGTGAATAGTGTCCCATGCAACTATGGCTCTAATACATGGAACCTGGAAAGAAACCCAAGGGATTGCCAGAGGGATCTTGGTTGGAATTGGGAACTGCCAGAGGCTTTTCCCATGACATTCGGTGGTATTAAGGACCAGCATAGTTCTTCATGCAATTCTCTGGAGAGTTGAGAGGTGGAAGAACCTTCACTTGGCCTTCGTGAACCAGAAGGGGAGCAAGTCCCAGATTTTCTATGCAGCTGGATGGAGTTGGGGTTCTCAGTGACAACCAGCCTTTCCCTGCTAGTTATTAATGCGATAGTTGCAGTTTCATCTGCCTGCCTAAGATTTGTAGATCATTCCCATTACTACTGCGGCACCTGCCTGCATAGAAAAAGCTAACATAAAAATAAAGTGAAATTGACTTTCCTCCCAATTCTCTGTGCTGTTCACAGCTATTATTTAATTTAACAGCATAGCACTTCCCTCTACCAGCTGAAGGATCTGTGCGGATCTGCTGCTCCAGTGTCTCAGACTGCATAGTGCAAATTGCAGTAGGAGACTTCAAAACAACCAGCACAGCATACAGCAGCAGGACTTCAAGAGAAGTGAGAATCACACTTACAGTGGACAGCCTGGCAGCTACTGAGGGTTACATTTAAAGACCCTTTTATAAATGAACACCCATGAACTTACATGTAATGACAGCATTCCACTGTGTTAGTACAAGAGCACCCTCCCATGGTGGTAATGATATTTTAGATGTTAAACAACTCAAATGGTCCATAATAAAGTAGTAACTAATGTAACTACCTCTTCCAATACCACTCCCACTGGGGAAGGTCCTGAACCTTCTTCTCAACTCCTCTCCTGAAAGGGAGATCTAGGGGCCCACTCTGTCAAGCCTCATACAGCTATTTTCCTCGTACCCTGTTGGCCATTTCACCTTCAGCACTCCTTGCTTACTGTGTCCGTACTCTACACACCCCTCACTGGAGAGGTCCGAAGGGGTCAATAATGTACTTCTATATATTTGGGGGAATCTGAGTGGGTGGAGGATTTTTTTCAGTAATCTCTGGAATGGCCATTGTTTGGCAGTGTCCTTCCCTCTCCTTCTCCCCCAGTCACCCTCTAGGCCAGGTCAGTGCTTGTGTCCTTCTTCCAGCATATTTTAGGGATCAAGAGCACCAGTGATGATTCCCAGGATGTGCCAAGAAATTCTTCAGTGTACTTTTGCCATTATAAAAATACTATACAATTAATTGTCTTCTTACAGTTAATATTGAGATCACTTTGCTAATAATATACCTGGTCAATATTTTATCAGAAAGTTTTTTCCCTCTAAAAATTGCCTTTTTTTTTTTAAATGAAAATTTTAGTGAAAAACTGTTGATTATTTTCCAAAATATTTCATTTAGAAAAATTGTGACTTTATCAACTTTTTTATGGAAGTCATTACTGCAACTTACCAAAAAGAGAGAGAGAGAACAAAACAAAAAAACACCAACAGGTTTTAGTAAATGAAAAATTCTGATAATCATTTCCATAACAGTTTTGATACATATTTCAAAAAAACAAAAACTAAAAGAAGGGTCCATTTTGTACCATACAAAAGGGTCACAATGTTGAAATGTGGACATTTTAAAAAATTTGTTCTTAAAATTGCCAAGCAGCTTTACTAATAGGCCATTTTAGAGACTAGTGTGTTACTTGCCAGTTGTAGACTTTGATATTCTTATTTACTACTGATTGCCCTTTATCTGCTGATTGGGTAATGCTAACAGTTATAATTCTTTAGACTTCCTAATTCACTTGACTATACCTTCGTTAAAATTAGTTGCTACACAAATGTATTGTTTCTTACATTGATCTGAATTCTAGTTCTCTAAATAGATATCTCAGTGAAGGCATTACTGAACTGAGGACATGGCCATGATTTTCAAAATGACTAGTAATATTGAGGTATCTTAAAGTGCCCTAATTTTCAAAAGCTCAACACTTTCTGAAACACAATAAGCTATTCCATACGTCAAAAAGTTCTCAAAAATATTCTAACTGATCGAGAGTCTTTTCCACCGAGAAAAAAGTCTTCGGAGCTATTTGCACCAACAAGGCAAATTAGGCCCAAATCCTGCAATGAGCTAAGTGTGGACAGACCCAGGAGTGCAGCTGCACTGAGCTCACTGCAGAATCAACAAGATCTCACAGTAGAATATCAGATGAATAAATCAATTTGTTATATTCAGCAACAACTCATTTTGAATTTGCAACCAAATCAGTGCACCTCTTATTCTGGATTGACAAATGCTCACTCCACTGGTTAGGGTGGGGCCAGAAGGAGCAAATATATGACTAGACATGTGGGCAGGGGTGAAAGTGGGCCGGTACGGCGTACCAGTAAAAAGCCAATACTGGCCCGTATGCAGACCACGTTAAAGCACTTTAACGTCACTGCCCCTTTCCCGTCAGCGCCTTGCCAGTAGGGACCCTACCAGCAGGGCCACCGACGGGGGAGGCAAAAGGGGCAACGACGTTAAAGCGCTGCTGCAGAGCCTTAACATTGTTGCCCCTTTTGCCTCCCTCCCCCTGGGTCGCCAACAGGGGGGTAAAAAGGGCAGCTGCCCGGGGCCGGTGATTTAAAATGGCCCAGGGCTCTCAGCCACCGCCGCTGCTATCACAGCAGTGGCCAGAGCCCCAGACCCTTTTAAATCGCCGCCAGAGTACCTTGAGGCAGGGACCAGGCAGCACGGATGGGCTGGCTGGGGGAGGCTGACCCCCCAGCCCTGCCCCTTCTGCCCGAGGCCCTGTCCCTTCCAGGGGCCGGAGTCGGCCTCCGTACAGGTAAGAATTTAATATTACTTTCACCCAGGGTGTGGAAAGAGTAGATCTCAGCCAAGAGCCACTGAGATAGTATTCCATGTGACCCTCTTTCACCTCCAGAGTGTGGGGGCTGCTGCTTCTCTTCCCCCTCATCATGCTAATTGCAGTGGGGGTCACATGCTGCATACATGCTCTGGAGTTTTCTCCACTCTGCAGTCATTGGGCAATGAGGTGTGTTGTGGGGTCAGGTGTTTAGTTCCTGGCAGGTGATGGAGGTGATACAGTTTCCTTCCCACACAAAGTAGCCATTACAGGTGTAAACTAGATCTCCTGGATGCTTGGGATTAGGACAATCATCAGTTTCAAGGCCTGGAAGGAATTTTTCCCATATGACAAAATTGGCAAACTGCTGTGTGGGCTTTTTCATCTTCCACATGCATTGAGGTGGTTAGCTTTTGGGGCGGTTACATTACAATCACCGTAACTTCAGCAGGTTCCAATGCAGCTGGTGTGTTAGGAAGCATCCAAATGAGGGCTCTAAAACTCACAGGTTTGTTTGGGCACTGGTCCTAGAAACTCACATGGTAAGAGGTTTGCCTATGTCTTGCGCAGCTTGTGGCTCAGCTCCCTTCATTACATCTCTTCTGCTTCCAGCATGAAGAGGGATCAGGACTCTGGCTTCCTGTTGGTGTAGAAGAGCCATGCCCTTCACTCTTACGTATGTGTATGATACATCAGGGATCATTTGTGCCACTTGAAATCCACACTGGAAGTGACCTTGCAGGCAATTTCTGGTGGCTACCCCAGTCAGGTTTTAGGTGTTAAATAAAGTTGTAACCTCCTAATTTGACTATATGATGGTGTCTGTGTCTCTCAGTTCTGTGTCCAGTTCAAATCTTTGTTTGGGGAAGCGTTGTGAGGAGGAACAGGTTTCAGAGTAGCAGCCGTGTTAGTCTGTATCCGCAAAAATAACAGGAGTACTTGTGGCACCTTAGAGACTAACAAATTTATTAGAGCATAAGCTTTCGTGGGCTACAACCCACTTCTTCGGATGCATATAGTCTCTAAGGTGCCACAAGTACTCCTGTTATTTTTGAGGAGGAACAGCTATTCAGCTACAGTCTGAAAAAGGGCAACTTATAATGCAATGTATAATGTAAGTGAGGCTTTATGAAGGATTAAGAAAAATCAATCAAAAACTGGATGATTTTTGATAAATAGCATATCCAATCAATTCTGAAATTACAACAAGCAATTCCAGCTACCAATGTAGCTATGCCAGTTTACTCCAGCTGAAGATCAGACCTGCAATAGTGACATATCTGTAGAAAAGATAAATCAAGCAAAACAAGATCTTGGATAAAGGAAAGGGTACAGTTTCTGGTGGATTAGTGTTTTAAAAGCATTTAAAAGCAATGGGAGGTCAATTTGACTTCCCCCCCTATAGAATAAGAGGAAGAGATTTCACCATTTACAGTACTTTAAGAGATGCTTAAAATAAATATTTTCACCAGGAATTCTACAGGAAATGGAAGGTATATACAATGAGTTACTTAATTTCATCTAAAAAAATAATACTGAAGAATATATGTATGTAAAATCTAATTCATTTTCAAACATAGATTTTTAAACATCCTAGAAAACAAACCTGTCACAATCTTGCCTCCCTTGCTCATTAAAGATCAATCTGGTTTTACTAAAAATGTAAGGGTTCTTTATATTATACGTATCACCCTCAATAATATACATCAAATGTTATAGGTTATGGATATATGAGCAAATTCTTCTGTTACATGGGGCACCATAAATCCACTGTAATTTCATGGAGTTCAATAGCACTACTCCAGATTTACACCCGTGTCATAGAGCGCAGAATTTGGCACTATAACCTTGCCTAACTTCTGACTGAAACCAGACTGATACAGGTATGATTCAACTAACTTAATTGGCGTTTCTTCAGATTTACACCAGTACAAGTGCGGATAATCAGGCCCTATGTTGCAATAATGCTGACAGTGATAATAATGGAGTAAGGGTGTCCCCTCTCTCCCTATTTTTACTTTGCAACTGGGTGAGAAGTACAGACATAATTTACTGCTTGTGAGAAATAGCACTTATTCAGTGGGCAGCTGCATAATGCACCAGCTGACGGACTCTAGGTATAGAGCAGATGTGCAGCAATCCAGTCTCAGTGTACCAGGGACATGGATCACTGCAGTGAAGACTGTAACTGAAAGATGAAAAGGCATTCCTGATCACTGTTGTCTCCTGGAATCAGATGGGAGTCAGAGTTAGCATCCAGATTGCACACGTAGGCGTGTCTACACTGCAATTAGACATCAGCGTCTGGTCCATGCCAGCTGACTCAGGCTCAGGGGACTCAGGCTAAGGGGCTGTTTAATTGAAGTGCAGCCGGAGCTCTGGGCCCCTCCCACCTCACAGGGTCCTAGAGCCCAGACTGCAGCCCAAGCCTGAAGATCTACACTACAATTAAACAGCCTCTTTGCCCGAGCCCTGCAACCCCAAGTCAGCTGGCATGGGCCAGCCATGGATTTTTAGTTGCAGTGCAGACATACTCATAGTGGTCATGCACTCTGAATCAAAGCAGCAGATATACTGTCTGCTATTTCCTCCAATTGCATGCCTCAGTCTACAAGTATTAACTCCATCTCAACCAGTTAAACGTCATTTGGGTTATTCATAGATTCATAGATTCTAGGACTGGAAGGGACCTTGAGAGGTCATCGAGTCCAGTCCCCTGCCCGCATGGCAGGACCAAATA
>NW_020691662.1:0-6870 GCF_002925995.2 Terrapene triunguis
ACTCTCTACTCAAAGAATTATACATGGATTGGTTGACAAACACAGTGGTGTTTGAAACAGTAGAGGATGTAGCTCAGTGGTTCTCAACCAGGGATACACGTAGGCATCTCCACATCCCCAACAGTTATCTTGTGGTTCGGGAAGAAAATACCTTCCTGCAGCCGTCTAAACAGACCAGAGTTCCTGAACACGCAAGCGTCATGAACCTTGCCCGGCCATCCGACGTTGATGTTTGTAAAACGTCCCCGATGGTCCACCAGTGCTTGCAGCGCCATTGAAAAGTAGCCCTTTCTGTTGATGTACTGGCTGGCCTGGTGGTCCGGTCCCAGGATAGGGATGTGAGTCCCATCGATAGCCCCACCGCAGTTTGGGAATCCCATCGCGGCAAAGCCATCTATGATGACCTGCGCGTTTCCCAGGGTCACTACCTTTGAGAGCAGTACCTTAACGATTGCGTTGGCTACTTGCATCACAACAACCCCCACGGTAGATTTGCCCACACCAAAGTGGTTCGCGACTGACCGGTAGCTGTCCGGCGTTGCAAGCTTCCAGAGGGCTATGGCCACTCGCTTCTCAACTGTGAGGGCTGCTCTCATCCTGGTATTCTGGCGCTTCAGGGCAGGGGACAGCAGCTCACAAAGTTCGAGGAAAGTCCCCTTCCGCATGCGAAAGTTTCGCAGCCACTGGGATTCATCCCAGACCTGAAGCACTATGCGGTCCCACCAGTCCGTGCTTGTTTCCCGGGCCCAGAATCGCCGTTCCACAATATCCACATGACCCATTGCCACCGTTATGTCCTGGGCGCTGGGGCTCGTGGTTTCTGACAGCTCTGTGCTACTCTCCGACTTCAGGCCATCACGGCGGTGCCGTAGCCTCCTCGCCCGATTTCTCTGCATCTGCCTCAGGGAAAGGTGTATGATAAGCTGCGAGGTGTTGAGAACGGCCACAAGTGCAGCGATGGTCGCAGCGTGATCCATGATCGCAGTGCTGTGGCGTCCGCGCTGTCACTGACCAGAAAAGTGCGCGAACTGATTTCCCGCTGGCGCTTTCATGGAGGGAGGGAGGGCGTTAGTGACGGACGGATGACGACACATTTTTTTACCCAGAAGGCATTGGCGGCTCGACCCAGAATTCCGATGGGCAGCGGGGACTGCGGGAACTGTGGGATAGCTGCCCACAATGCACCGCTTCCAATATCGATGCTCGCCCCGTTAGTGTGGACTCACAAAGTCGAATTACTCTCCTTAGTGTGGACACACACGTTCGACTTTGCAATATCGATTCCACATATTCGATTTAAGTAAAATCGAACTACCCTCGTAGTGTAGACATACCCTTAGGGTAAGACAACCTGCAGTTCAAAATGAGCTTTGAATTTATACATACAGTCGATGTAAAAGGGAAAACAGAGAGAGAAAACTTGAGCGAGAGGAACAATGTCAGTGAGCATCATCATTTGTGCTGTGCAGAGACAATACTGGATATTTTTTTTACTTGATCAATGCCTCAGCAGGAGAGCATGTATCTCTCTCAATATTCCAGCAAGTGCTCCCATTGTGGTGGTAGGTCAATGAAGGTCCATTTGGATGGGTTGGGTTTGCCTTCTCACCACTAGGAAACATTTCTCAAAACCCAGAGTCTCTTGGAGGTTGGAGGAAGGCAAGGGGTGGAATCCCTGAAGGAGTCAACTCCAGAAAGAACATCCAAACACAGTGGCACTTTCTTATATAATTATTTGGAAAGCACCAGCTGTGTTAGGCTATTCTTCCTTGGAATGGCTGGGGGAATGGTGGCACACAGCCAATCACTCCCTGGGAAACAAGATTTTTAATGTGTGCAAAAAAACTAAAAAACAACAAAGTGGAGTTCTGCCTCGAAACCCAGCAATGTGCTTGTTCTCTCAAGAAACCAGGCAGCACCTTCTTACAGAACGACTGGAGGGTGCAGTGGTTTGGATACGATTGGTTGGAATTTCCCCAGTGGAGGTTGCTAATCATTCCACGGTGGAGTACAGGTGCAGTTCTTAATCCAGTTCACAATGTTCATTGAGGTTAAACAGAGAGTGATTGAAAAAGAGAAGGGAGGTGGTGGATAGTACTGTCCTGCCCGCCTACATCTGCCATGTGCACGGTGGCCTCTGCTGGCACTCCGCTGCCTCGGAAGCGGCCCACTGCGCTGCTCGGGTGACGTGTGGCAGATCCAGTGGGGAGGCAGGTGAGAGAGCAGGAGGTGGAGATCTGCAGGCAAGGAAAGCAAGTGCAGTTTGGCAGGAGGGAACTGCCTGGTCTCCTGCCGAGCCCCAGCCCCATTCCTGAATGCCTCTGGGGAACTTTCAGTGCCCTGGGTTCATCACCCGGCCTTGGGCTGCACCAGCCCCAAGAGGGAGGGTGGCCAAGCAGCCCATTCCCAGCCTAGGAGAGCTGGTAAACACTGGGGGAAGGGTAGGAGGGGGGATACTGGAGTTCTGGGAAGCTGTGGGAAGGGGGCAGTCCCCGTGGAGTGCCTTTGCAGCCATTGTACCTGGTGCTCTGTGAGCAGCTTGGCCCACGGCGCCCCGCATGGGCCTGTGCAAACTTCACCCGGCGCACTGGGTACTCACGGCAGAGCCGCGGGCTGGCTATGCATAGTGTATCCCTGCTGGCACCACTGGTAGCACTGCAGAGCTCATTTGGGGGCTGGGTGGGGCTCAATTGGGAGCCAGGGGTTGGGAACTCCATGTTCGGCCTTTCCAAGAAGTTGGCAGAGGTGGGCAGCTCGGGGTGAGCGGGGCACAGGGCCCCGCAGAGTGCGGGAGGCGGTAGGGAGCACTGCAGAGGCTCCAGGGCTGCACTCTGCTACGGGCTGGTAGCGAGGCTGCACAGAGCGCCAAGCGATGAGTGAGGAAGTAAACGGAAGAGAGGCTACAGAGATTGCAGGGTCTGTGCCAGGGCTAAGGCTGCGCGTGCAAGGCAGCAGGTGGGAGGGGGTGATTGTGCTGCATAATAAGTATTTTGGGGAGAAAATACTTGTGTGTTTTCTACTTGAGCTATTTACTGGGTCAGGACTGGCCATCAATGTTTACAGATAGGTCCTGGTCCAAAAAAGATTGAGACCCACTGGTCTAACCTGTTCTTAAAAACCTCCAGAGACAGAGATTGCACAACCTCCCTGGGTAATTTGTCTCAGTGCTTAACTACTCTGACAGGAAGTTTTTCCTAAAGTTCAGCCAAAACCTCTGTTGCTGCCATTCAAGCCCATTGCTTTGTGTCCTGTCCTCAGAGGCTAAGGAGACGTACTCCTAGGGGAATTCTGCGCTATTGCACATGTGCATAATTAATGAGCTGTGCATATTTTTCATTTTTTTTCACAGAAAAATACTGCTGCCAAAATGTTGCTGCAGTTCCTCCTTTTGACCACCAGGGGGCGCTGTGGCACAAGACCAGCAGCAGCTCCCAGCAGAAAATAATGTCTGCAGTTCCACCATTTGCCCACCAGAGGGCACTGTGTCGACAGAACAAAGCAGCAACTCCCCACCAGCTAGGAAAGAGCCTGCAGAGCCTTCTTGGCTGCACCTGTCAGGCAAGGTCAGGAGACAGGGGCTATGGGGAGACAGACGGTGGGGGTTGGGGGTCATACAGGGGCTCATAAGGGCTAGTGGGGAGGACAGATTGGGGCAGGGGCTGAATGGGAGTGGAGGCACAGGGCCACAGGTGGGAGGGAGGTGCAGGACCACATGGTGATGGGGGAGAAGCGCAGAACTACATAGGGACAGGGGAGTGGCTGGGTGGGGGCACAGAGCCACATGGGGATTTGGGAGGGGGTACAGGGACACATAGGGACAGGAGTGGCTGGGTAGGGGCACAGAGACACATGGGGATGGGGAAGGGGTGCAAGACCACATGGGGATGGGGGGAGTGGGCACATGGGGACAGGGGCAGATGTGCCTAACTGAATGGGAGAGGCTAGGAGTCAGCCAAGGTCTACATGGGGACGCTCTCTAACAATCCCTCCTCGCCCACCCCCAAAAAACTGTTCCATACTTTTCCCACCCACACCCAACAACCCTCCAAGTTCACACCCAAGCCCCTTCCCAGCAATTAACTTCCCTCTCCCTCAGCTCCTCCATTACCCTTGACTCCCCCAAGCCTTTGCACTGCTTCTGAGGGGTGTGGGAAATATTGGTCTGTATTGTAGGTTAAATGAATTATAACTCAGAATTCTGTATTAATATGCCTAGGAAGGAATCTATGTGTCAAAAAACATTTCCTGAATCTTTTTTTTTTTGTCTGTATTGTTACAGACATACTTGCTGACAGATATTTTGAAATAAATGACCAAAAATAATTTAAACTGGTGTGATTATATTGTGTTATTTTTGACAAATAAAATATGCAGAATTTTAAAATATTGTGCACAGAATTTTTAATTTTCAGTTGCAGAATTTTTAATTTTTGGCGCAGAATTCCCCCAGGAGTACGGAGAACAGTTTATCACCCTTTTCTTTAAAAACACATTTTATGTACTTGAAAACTGCTACCATGTTGTCCCTCAGTCTTCTCTTCTACAGACTAAACAAACCCAGTTTGTTCAATCTTTCCTCTTAGGTCATGTTTTCTAGACCTTGAATCATTTTTGTTGCTCTTCTCTGGACTTTCTCCAATTTGTCCACATCTTTCCTGAAATGTGGCGCCCAGAACTGGACACAAATCCCCAGCTGAGGCCTTATCAGTGCTGAATGGAGCAGAAGAATTACTTCTTGTGTCTTGCTCACAACACTTCTGCTAATACATCCCAGAATGATGGGGTTTTTTTGGCAACAGTGTAACATCATTGGCTCATATTTAGTTTGTGATGCACTCTAACCCCCAGATTTTTTCCCACAGTACTCCTTCCTAGGCAGTCATTTCCGAGTTTGTATGTGTGCAAACTGATTGTTCCTTCCCAAGTGGAGTACTTTGCATTTGTCCTTATTGAATTTCATCCTATTTACTTCAGACCATTTCTCCAGTTTCTCCAGGTCATTTTGAATTGTAATCCTATCCACCAAAGCACTTGCAACCCCTTCCAGCTTGGTATCACCTGCAAACTTTATCAGTGTACTCTCTATGCCATTATCTAAATCACTGATGAAGATGTTGAACAGACCCGGACCCAGAACTGATCCCTGCAGGACCCCACTTGATCTGTCCTTCCAGGTTGACTGTGTAACCCTGATAACTTCTCTCTAGAAACGGTTTTCCAACCAGTTATGCACCCACCCTACAGTAGCTCCATCTTCTTTTTTGTATTTTGCTAGTTTATGAATCGCCCAAAGCTCCTTTGAGGTCAATGGGCCAGATCTCCAGCTGGAAGTTCTTTTTGATGCAATGAATTTGTTGTTATTTTACTTCTGTTGAAACCATCATGGAGCTTAATGAGCTCTGAGGGTTCCGGGCCACCAGAGACCTTCCCATTAATTGGCTCGTTATAACTTGGTTCATTATCTGCCCAATGCCACAGGGAGAGGAAAGGCCCCGAAAACTTTCTCGAGCCTCACCCTTGTGTTATCAGGGCCAGATCCTCAGCTGGTGTAAACCAATATCCCCTCCAATGGAGCAACAACGAGTTACGCCAACTACGGATCTGCCCCGTTAGCCTCCGGGGACACCTTTGTTCTGACAGTGATGAGTGCTGGAAATGCCACAACCTTATAATAGCAGCGTGTCGCAGTGCGTGTCGCAAACGACATTCTCCTCTCAGGGCCAGGGATACTTGGATTCTGACTTGATGCTCCTTCCTTTTCATGCACATCAGGTAAAATCCTTTAGCATCTTTCCTAGACTCATAGACGCGAGCGGCAGAGACAGCCTGGAGGCCAGAAACAGACCCCTTTTGACCAGTGTAGGATTTTTGCCGCCTCTATTATCCATCTGGTTTCTCATCCCATCATCTTCCATGGATTGTGGGCTACTGATGCAACAGTAGGTTTGTCTTAGTTACTTTCTGATTGATGACTTCAGATCTGCCGGCGCTGGTGTGTGTAGCTACCGCCCAGGGGAAGCCGGCTTTTCAGTTTGTTAGCTGGTGCCGCTAAGTACAGACTTAGCCATGCTATTATTGTAGGGCGTAGGAATTGCCAGACTGAATCTGCCAAGGGGCCCATCGAATCTGGGATCCCATCTCCAACCATGGCCAGCACCCGCTACTTCAGAAGGAGGGGTGAGAAACCCATATGGAAAGGCTGGGAGATTGGTCAGGGCACTAGCCCGGTAATCGGCAGACACAGGTTCAACTCCTTGCTTCGCTACCAGTTTCCTGTGTGACCTTAGACAATCCCGTAGCCTCTCTGTGCCTCAGTTTCCCCATCTGTACAATGGAGATAATAGCACTGCCCTATAGGGAAATGGGGGGAGTTATGAGTAAAGACTGTCAGGGGTTCAGACACTGTGGTGATGGGGCCATCTAAGTCCCTTAGTAGAGACAGGCACACGCACACATGGGCAAGCCCCTTGTCCCTGCCGCTTCATCTCCCTTTGCAGCTCATTGCTCCCTTACAGGCAGATTCTTTCCAAGCCCAGGGCGGAGAAGATAGCGATGCCGTGTGCTGCCTGAACTGGACCCCCCAGGCCCCTGCCAGGTACATGCTGAAGAAGCTTTGCTGGAGATGGAATCTCATCCTGGAATTTTGGTTCTTCCGGTAACAATTCTGCTCTGAGATGCTACAGCTCCTTCCATGTGAGCATCTCAGAGAGGACGGGGACCTTTAGTTAGAGCTTTTCCTGATTCTCTGAGGTGCTTTAATTCTATCGCTCTATCTATCTATCCTCATCCACCCCCCATCTATCTATCTATCTATCCTCATCCACCCCCTCTATCTCTCTATCTATCCTCATCCACCCCCTCTATCTCTCT
>NW_020691663.1:0-12084 GCF_002925995.2 Terrapene triunguis
AGGTCTTCTTCAAAATTGCCCAAGATGCCTTCTACTCAAGTTGAGAAGAATGAGTTGAGACCCCCTGAAGGGTACCTCGTCCCCTCAGAAGACTCTACCCATCATAGCTCAGACAGACACAGAAAGTCCTCTAGTAGCAAAGCAACAGTGCAACTCATGGAGTGCCACTCCCTGGTACCACATGAGGTGGTGCCGTTTACTCCAGTAGTGACATCATTTGCACTGTTCAGACCAACATCTTCTGTATCATCCACTGCAGTACCATCAAATTCAGTACTGACTTTGTTGACACTGGTATCTTTTGCCTTGTTGACTCTGATACCATCGATCTCAGTGGCATCATCTTCAGCTGTGTGTGTGGAGGTACTTTCTCCTACAGGCATTTCTGATGGCCAAAGATCTCCTATGCCAGATTCATCTCTCCTTCAGCACACAGCACTGATACAGAGTACATCAAATCTGACCTGGGTGCCACAACAGCTCTGGCATCAGTACTACCATCAGCACCACCTCCAGCTACTACTTACTCAGGGCTGTGCACCTTCAAAAAAACAAAAAAACAAAACAAAAAACCCACCATGACACTGACCAGTACTGCTCTGCCTTTTCAGGAAGAGTACTACTTTTCTTCTTCTGAATCACACAGTGATAAAGAAGGTTCCCTCTCTAGATCCTTCAAATCTTGGGCTCTGCCTCTTTCTGCATTAGAGACACTCCTTGAGGATACATGCTTGTGGACAAGAGATATCCACACCCAGGGACTAATAGATCCTCAGTTCAGACTCTAGTGAAACAGACTGTCTGTTATGGCCAACATCAACTGCTGCAGTGTGTTCTGGGGTAGGGAGGGATTTGGGGCAGCTTCCAGATTCTTTTCCAGATCTGCACAAGCCCCTGGATAGGACAAAAGCATCTTGAAGCATGTTCTCTTCCACAATGTCCAGATCACCTAGAACACATCCTCCTCATTCACTCTACATGAATAAGTAATGTACTAATTTATTCCCACACCCACCTTTACAACCAACAGCTATATAGATCTCTTCTACACTGAGTACATAAAAGCAGAATGAGAAATCCCCATAGGTGGAAGAAAGATCATTTATATTTTTGGTTCACAAATTAATGAAATTTCATGGAATCCCTAAAGAACTTGTCATTTTTTGCTAATTGTACATACACCTCTACCCCGATATAACGCTGTCCTCGGTAGCCAAAAAATCTTACCGCATTATAGGTGAAGCCGCGTTATATCAAACTTGCTTTGATCCGCCGGAGTGCGCAGCCCCGCCCCCCCCGGAGCACTGCTTTACCGCGTTATATTCGAATTCGTGTTATATCGGGGTAGAGGTGCATAGACTATTAAGTCACTATTCACCATCAGGTCTGTATTTTCCTACTTGGCCTGCTGCAAGAGCTTGTGCTTGCTGCAGGTCATGTAGATTTGCTTTGAGACTTGCAGCCATCATCCTTCTTTGCTCTCTTGGCTCATATTCTTTGCTCTCTACAGAAAGAGGAAAATTTTAATGCATTAAATAGCAAAAACATTTCAAGGCTTTCCTGGAAACATGAAATAGTCAAGATAATCAACATTGAAAAGTGGCTTTTGAATTTCTGTAATAAATACAGTAACTATATTTAAGGTACAATGGGTACCCAAAATTGTCTAAAAAGATCATTTAGATTACAGAAAAAAATTCTATAAACTATAGTGGTCTATAAGGTAAAAAAGTATATGTATTAAGAATTCCCTAAATATATTTTGACAAATAAAGGAAATAGTTTCCTGCCTGCCGAAACTTTTACATTTTTATTATAATAGCGTTCTGCTATGGCAAACATTGATCAGAAGTAGACTGGTGAAGCATATTTGGACCATCATGCTTCTGACACTGAAAATGCTTAATAATTAAATAATGCCAACCATTTAAAACAAACATGTTTCCTTTAAAGAATACACAGCAGCAAATCAGTCTGCCTACAACATCCTTTTTCAATGTGAGGACAGCACTTTCCTTTAGCATATAGTCACTTCCCCATAGGGGAAACAAAAGAGGTATTGCCTTCAACTCCTCATTTGTTTAGAATTCTCCCCTTAGAGACTCATGTAAACACTATATTTTGCTGACTGGATCTTTGTTATAAAGGCCTAATTCTGCACTTCCTACTCAGGCAAAACTCCTATTGAATATGGCTCAATCAGTCTCCACATAGCCACGGAGAACTGCTACTGAGTTTTAGCTGAGTAAAGAATATAGGATCAACTCTGGACTTACACTGAAGATGACTGAAGCCCTCAGTGTATGAAGAATTTCATCATATTTCACCTCCTACATCTTCATCCTTCTTGACTGTACCATTTTTATACTGTTGATCATCCTCTCCTTCTTGATGACATATACACACTAAGCTTTTGAGATATTGTCCTCTTCTGGTTCTTCTCTTAGCTCTCTTTTCTATCAGTCTATCTTTTGGTAGGTCCTTCTATTCTCTCCCAGCTTCCTCTTCTCAGTTTGCACCCTGTCTCTGGGCAATCTCATCAACTAATCCATTTTAGGCTATAAACTCTATGCTGATGACTCTCAAATTCAACCACTGCATCACTAAATTGGCTCCTCCTATCCTATCACATAACTCAGTTTCTCAACTTCTTTTGGTGGTTTTGTCATCATCTAAACCAGGGGTTCTCAAACTTCATTGCACCGTGACCCTCTTCTGACAACAAAAATTACTATACAATCCCAGGAGGGGGGACTGAAGCCTGAGCCCACCCGAGCCCCACTGCCCCGGGCGGGGGGCCAGAGCCCTAGGGCTTCAGCCCCAGGTGGGGGCCTGTAACTTGAGCCCTGCCACTCAGGGCTGACAACCTCAGGCATTGACTTTGGATCCGGGCAGTGGGGGATCGGGCTTTGGTCCCAGGCCCCAGTCAGTCTAACGCCAGCTCTGGCAACCCCACTCAAACAGGGTCGCAACCCACTTTGGGGTCCCAACCCACAGTTTGAGAACAGCTGATCTAAACTAAACTTGGGCAAAATAGATATACTTCCCATACATTCTATACCCTCACTTGTCTAGCATTACTGACAATACCACGATCCTTCTTGTCACCCAGGCTCACAATCTCAGGACTATTTTTTTATTCCTCCCTCTACCCCGCCCCACACATCCAGATCATATCCAAATTTTGTTTCCTCTTCTTTCGCAACATCTCCAAGATCTTTCCTTTTCTTTCCACCCCACAGCCAAATTTCTATTGCCACTCGCCACTCTCTCGTCACCCAAACACACACAATGCCTCCCTTCAGTCTATACAAAATGCAGTTTCTAAATTCATTTTCCTTGCCCATTGATTTGATCATGTAGATGCCTCTGCTAGTCCTCCTCCCCCATTTGAATTACTCCACTTGATTCCTAGCTTCTATCGCATCAAATTTAAGCTTCGAGTACAATTTTCAAAAATGCCTAAGTGACTTAGGGTCCTAAGTACCATTTTCAAAAGTGCCTAGGTAATTTAGGAGCCTAAGCCCACTTTTAATGGGATTTATGAGCCTGAGTGACTTAGTCACTTTGCAAAATTTTACCCCTTGTTACCACACTCAAAGTTCTCCACAACTCTGACCCTCCCTACTTATTCTCTCCCTTTAAAGTTCATGCTGTTTTCATCATCTGTGTTCTGCTAATGCTCCTAGCCTTTCTCACCTGTTTGCAGTTTGTCATACAGTCTGTCTTCTTCTACATGGCCACCTGTGCGTGGTATGACTTCCATGAGCTTACCCTTAAAGCACCTAACCTGTCCACATTTAAATTCCTCCTAAAGACAAATTTCTGTCGCTATGTTTATAGTGAATTAAGTCAACTATTGATGTTTCAGTTAATTTTCCCTAACCTCCATCTACCTGTGTGTTCAGATTGTGAGCTGCACAGAGCAGTGACTTTTCTTGTGTGCTACAGTGAATAAAAGAAAGAAAGTATGGCTCTCTACATTTATAATGCATTTACCAGTGCTACTGCTTGGTTGGCCAGCTTCAACAGCCACCATACGTTGCAGAACTTCTGTATTTGATGCTATACTTGCAAGCAAACTTTTTCTATTGTCTGAAAGGTCATCTATTGTCTTCCCTGCATAGAGACAAAAATTTATTCTGAGACACCATCCAATAGAGAAAGAATGTAAACAATTTCTAGCAGGTTTCGCTAGAAAGAGACACAAGATATTTAATATTGAAAATATTGAAATTTTATCTTCAATAAAAATAACTACCTTAAATATATCAGCACTTGAAGAGGAAGGCATATTTAAGCTCCAAAGAGGAGGAGCCAAGCCCCAGGAGCTCATCACAACCCAGAGAGATATTCAGATCCCATGGAAGGGGGCAAATCTCATGGAGCCCAAACAGCATACATGATTTTTTGACCATCTGTACAATTTACTGAGAATGGCTTCCACTATGGCATCTCAAGTGGTAAGTATTTATTTTGTGGACAGAGCCTGGAAGAGTGCCACAACCTTTTTTTCCCAATTAAACCTGTGGGGATAAGAGATCTTAGGTGAGCTCCTCACCCCAACTCATCCCCTTTACACTGGCTGGGTAAAAAGACAGAGTGGTAAAAAGGAGCTCTACATATCTGGCCAGAGGAAGATTCCCCTGGTTCAGAAACTGGGGAAGACCCCATTGCAAGCCCAGTGTACGGGCATGCCAGGGGTGAGGGTGAGGGCAGGAGAGGCATGCCATAAATGGAGATGCAATACACAGACCTGTAGAGATTCCCAGCAGTGCTGTGGCCCAAGGAAAGCTAGGGGACATAGAAAGATAACTCAGACAGACTTTCAGAGCTGTCTAAATTATACTGGGGGCTACAGAGTAGCATAGGAATAGGAGGGTGCAACAGAGGGAAGAAGTTTTATTTCTTGGGTTTTCCCTAATTTTTCTCTTAAAATGTACTAGCTTAGTGTGAACTAATTCACCCAGCTTCATTTGTACTGACTGAGTATATTTGGCTCCCTACTTCCCTGTATGATGGATGGCAGGAGCAGAACTAGTCTGCAGTTGTGGCAATATTTTTTAAATTCCCAATTTATTTTCTACCCATCATTGGGGGATGCCTCCTTTGGAAAGGGAGGGTCTTTACATCCTGCCACGGTGGTACATATTCTGGCACACAGCTATGGCAGTTGTGCACCTTCAATGACTACTGTGAGATTATTAGAAAGGTTGATCATAGAGCTGGCCAAGAAAAGGGAATCCCTTTCTGCAAAAAGTTTGAGGCAAAATACCGAAAATGCAAAAATATTCATGGAGAGTTATTTACATAAAAAATTCATTTGGGGAGAACTGAAACTGAATTTTTAGGCTTCCAGGTTGCCCACCTGGAAGGCTCTTGTCAATTTCAGATGTGAAATAGATCTAGACATGTCCATCCTCAGAGCTAAAGGAGAGTCAAACAGATTGACAAAAGCCTTCCAGATGGGCAGCCAGCAAGCTGTTTCGATTTTCCTGGATTGAAAGTTGAAATTTGTCAGCAAAACTGAAATTTTCTTGTGGAAAATTTTGGTTTTGTGGAAAGGGCATGTTTTGTCAGAAAATCACTCCAATGCAAAATTTTTGACCACCACTAGCTGAGCAATGCTGTGACTTGAGTGTTTGGCAAACCAAAGGCTGAATCCATTTTAGGAACTTGGGTTCTACAATTTCTATTTGACCAATATTAGTAGACAAGTCAGGAAGAGATCTTTCAGAAATGGATCAGCATGTCAACTTTTTGCCTCTGTCCCACTAGTCTAAGGGTATGTCTACACTACGAGAGTAGTTCGATTTTAGTTAAATCGAATATGTGCAATCGATATTAGAAAGTCGAACGTGTGTGTCTACACTAAGGACAGTAATTCGACTTTGTCAGTCCACAGTACCAGGGAAAGCGTCGACATTGGAAGCAGTGCACTGTGGGCAGCTATCCCACAGTTCCCGCAGTCCCCGCTGCCCATTGGAATTCTGGGTCGAGCCCCCAATGCCTTCTGGGTAAAAAAATGTGGCGAGGGTGCTTTTGGGTAACTGTCGTCATCCGTCAGTCACTACCGCCCTGCCTCCCTCCCTGAAAGCGCCGGCGGGAAATCAGTTCGCGCACTTTTTGATCAGTGACAGCGCGGACGCCACAGCACTGCGATCATGGATCCCGCTGCGACCATCGCTGCAGTTGTGGCCGTTCTCAACGCCTCGCACCTTATCATACACCTTACCCTGAGGCAGATGCAGAGTAATCAGGCGAGGAGGCTACGGCACCGCCGTGAGGGCCTGAAGTCGGAGAGTAGCACAGAGCTGTCAGAAACCACGAGCCCCAGCGCCCAGGACATCACGGTGGCAATGGGGCATGTGGATTTTGTTGAACGGCGATTCTGGGCCCGGGAAACAAGCACGGACTGGTGGGACCGCATAGTGCTTCAGGTCTGGGATGAATCCCAGTGGCTGCGAAACTTTCGCATGCGGAAGGGCACTTTCCTGGAACTTTGTGACTTGCTGTCCCCTGCCCTGAAGCGCAAGGACACCCGCATGCGAGCAGCCCTGACTGTCCAGAAGCGAGTGGCCATAGCCCTCTGGAAGCTTGCAACGCCGGACAGCTACCGGTCAGTCGCGAACCACTTTGGCGTGGGCAAATCTACCGTGGGGGTTGTTGTCATGCAAGTAGCCAAGGCAATCGTCAAGGTACTGCTGTCAAAGGTAGTGACCCTGGGAAACGCGCAGGCCATCATAGATGGCTTCGCTGCGATGGGATTCCCAAACTGCGGTGGGGCTATAGATGGGACTCACATCCCTATCCTGGGACCGGGCCACCAGGCCAGCCAGTACATCAATAGAAAGGGCTACTTTTCAATGGTGCTGCAAGCACTGGTGGACCATCGGGGACGGTTTACAAACATCTATGTCGGATGGCCGGGCAAGGTTCATGACGCTCGCGTGTTCAGGAACTCTGGTCTGTTTAGACGGCTGCAGGAAGGTATTTACTTCCCGGACCACAAGATAACTGTGGGGGATGTGGAGATGCCTACAGTGATCCTCGGGGACCCAGCCTACCCACTAATGCCCTGGCTCATGAAGCCCTATACTGGCGCCCTGGACACAGAAAAAGAACTGTTTAACTACCGGCTGAGCAAGTGCAGAATGGTGGTGGAGTGTGCTTTTGGCCGTCTCAAGGGGAGATGGAGAAGCTTACTCACTCGCTGTGATCTCAGCGAAACCAATATCCCCATCGTTATTGCAGCTTGCTGTGTGCTCCACAATCTCTGTGAGAGCAAGGGGGAGACCTTTATGGCGGGGTGGGAGGTTGAGGCAAATAGCCTGGCTGCTGATTACGCCCAGCCAGACAGCCGGGCGATTAGAAGAGCCCAGCGGGACGCGCTGTGCATCCGGGAGGCTTTGAAAGCCAGTTTCAAGGCTGAGCAGGGTACCCAGTGACTTTTAAGTTTGTGGACACAGAGGCAGAACTTGCCCCCCTTTCTTTACCCAGTTGCCGTCGACTATCCTCTCCACTTACATACCCCCTTCACCCCCTTCCCAAAAAATAAAGTCTGTTCTGTTTTGTTAATGGACACCGTTGTCTTTATTACTGTTTTCGCGGGAATGTTTTAAACCTGGGACACAGACTGTGGCGGGGGGCGGGTTTAGGGTTGTGATGCAAATGATGCCTCTAAACTCCAGGAATGACAGGCTCCGCGGTGGTGGACTGGTTGTTTCAACGGAGCCTGCCAGCCCTCCTGGCCGGGACTGCGTGTATGTGTCGGCTATGTGACTGTCTTGCAGGGGGAGGAGGGTTACAGATCCCCTGCTGCGCGGCTCTGTGATGCAGGGTAAGGACCGCTGCATAAGATCTGTAACTGCCCTCCCCCGCCACCAAGTCACAGAGCAACACCACCGCCCCCACCACACAAAACATGAAAACCACCTCCCAGACTGACCAGGATAACTAGTCACTGCACTGTATATGTGCCCTGCTGCTGCACCTGCCCCCTGCTAAAGGTGACTGTCCTGTCCAATGACCAAGCCCCTTCCCCCCCCCTTCAGACAGACTCCCCTCCAAAAGAAGAGGATGGAAACAGAAATGAACAGAAACGTATTCTTTATTAACAACCGCACATGGAACGGGGGGGTGAAACTTGGACGGGGTCTTGTGTGAGGCGGGTAGGAAAGGACTTTTCAAATTTTGGGGAATGAGAGCCTTCTAGTGGTAGAGCAGTCCGCAGGGGTGGAGTGAAATTTTTCACGGCCCCTTCCACCCCTCCGTGTTTGGACTTTGGGTGAGGGGGGTATGGGACTTGGTGGCGGGGCAGGGCAGTTACAGAGAGACTGCAGCGGGGCTCTCTCCTCCTGCCTCCGGTCCTGCAGAACATCCACAAGGCGGCGGAGCGTGTCCGTTTGCTCCCTCATTAGTCCAAGCAGCGTTTGAGTATCCTGCCTGTCCTCCTGTCGCCACCTCTCCTCCCGTTCCATGTTTGCCCGGTGCATTTGGGACAAGTTCTCCCTCCACTGTGTCTGCTGGGCTGCCTGTGCTCGGGAGCATCCCATTAGTTCAGCAAACATGTCTTCCCGTGTCCTCTTCTTCCTCCTCCTAATGTGCGCTAGCCTCTGGGCAGATGTGGCTGTGGGAATTGGAAAAAGGGAGTGAATTCCTGAGACAGAGCAATGTATCTGTGAACAGAGAACATAGTCTTTCTCTGTGAACAAGACCATGCAGAGCACCTATCACACGCGCACTGAGGACAAGGTCGAATTTTCGGCCCTCGCCTACAGTGCCTGCGGTCTTGCTGTGGCGAGCTGAGGAGCAGGGCTGGACACCGGACTTTGTCTAGCTGGCAAACATGGTAAGCCGTAGACTTGTGGCCGCTTAAAACTTTAAGAGTGGCACTGGCCTCCTTTCAAATAGAAAGCAATGCGAGTCTCTGCTGGCAGCAATCCTGCAAGCATGAACTCTGCCCCTGTCCCACCCCCTCGCGGCTGTAAACCGCGTGGCTGTAAACTGGCGGTTGCAGTTCTATAAAGGGACGGGCAAGCAGTCCCAATACTAACTTTCCCATACCTAATTCACAGCAGGGAGTCATGCCAGACATCACCCTCCTGAAGGTCTCCGAGAGCCAGAAGGAGAAGATGCTCCGGGACAGCCTGCAGAAACCGGGGCCATTTGCTGCACTGCTGTGCAAGGCCATGATCCCGGAGTACCTGCTGGCGTTGTGGCAGGGAAACGTGTCCTACCACGGGGGGCCTAATAAGCTCTCCCTGCCCAGGAACCTGCTGATGAGGCTGGAAAAACACCTGCAGGAGGTGTATGAGGAGTTCTCCCCGGAGGATCTCGCCTCTATCCCCGGTTACATTGACCAGTTCCTGGCTTAGGTGCCCTTGGAGGGACAAATGACTGCAGGGTTTTGGGCACTATAATCATGAAGCGGACATTGTGCAATTTTTTGAAAATGGTTCGGACTATATATTGAGGCGCCCAAAAAAAGACAAATCATGATACACTTTGCACTGATTCCCCTTTTGTTTGACTTTACTGTTTACATGTTTTGAAGCACTTTACCCACTGTTCATATTTTCAATCTTCCTGTTTTGTTGCAAATAAATGTTTACATGTTTTAAAGCACTTTAGCTAATGTTAATATTTTAAATACGCCAGTTATGTTGTAAATAAATGTTTAGATATTTAAAACACTTACTGCTTGATCCATCCCCTGAATCTGTGTCTGGGGTAACGGCTGGGGAGGGTTGGTAGGGGATCTCTGTCAGGGTGATGAAGAGCTCCTGGCTGTCGGGCAAATCAGCGTTGTAAGCGCTGTCTACTGCCTCGTCCTCCTCATCTCCTTCCTCCTCTTCCCCGTCCGCTGAGGAACCGGCCGCGGACAATATCCCATCCTCAGAGTCCACGGTCAGGGGTGGGGTGGTGGTGGCGGCCGCACCTAGGATGGAATGCAGTGCCTCGTAGAAACGGGATGTGTGGGGCTGGGATCCAGAGCGTCCGTTTGCCTCTTTGGTCTTCTGGTAGCCTTGTCTCAGCTCCTTGATTTTCACGCGGCACTGCGTTGCATCCCGGCTGTAGCCTCTCTCTGCCATGGCTTTAGAGATCTTCTCATAGATCTTTGCATTCCGTCTTTTGGAGCGCAGCTCCGAAAGCACGGACTCATCGCCCCACACTGCGATGAGATCCAAGACTTCCCGATCCGTCCATGCTGGGGCCCTCTTTCTATTGGATTGCACGGCCATCTCTGCTGGAGAGCTCTGCATCGTTGCCACTGCTGCTGAGCTCACCACGGTGTCCAAACAGAAACTGCGATTCAAACTGCCCAGACAGGAAAAGGAATTCAAATTTTCCCGGGGGAGTGGCTGGTCAGAGCATCCGAGCTCGGACTGCTGTCCAGAGCGTCAACAGAGTGGTGCACTGTGGGATAGCTCCCGGAGCTATTAGCGTCGATTTCCATCCACACCTAGCCTAATTCGACATGGCCATGTCGAATTTAGCGCTACTCCTCTCGTTGGGGAGGATTACAGAAATCGATTTAAAGAGAGCTCTATGTCGAACTAAATGGCTTCCTGGTGTGGACGGGTGCAGGGTTAATTCGATATAACGGCGCTAAATTCGACATAAAAGCCTAGTGTAGACCAGGCCTAAGTGTGGTCAGGAGGTCAGACTGGATGGATCTGATGGCCTTAAACACTATGAAATTGAAACTATGGTCTTGTCTAGGTTCCAATAATGGTCAGACAGATGGCCAGCAAGGATTACTGACATCATTAACATCTTAGTTATTTGTCTCTTTAAAAATATGAAAGACTCAAATTCAAATTTTGCATTAGTAATTCTGTACGGCCTCTTTTGCCTGTCAATGTTACTTTCATTCTACCTACCCCACACTCTTCCTTTGTTATGCCAGTTTAATTTAGGCACAGATACAGCAAAGCACTTGAGCACGTGCTTAACTTTAAGCACAAATAGCCACAAATACTTCAACAGGAATATTCATATGCTTAGCACATACTTACATACTTTGCTGAATCTGGCCCTTGGACTATTAGCTCTTTAGGAAGGGACTTCTTTTAATTAAGGATTTGTTGTACAACATCCAGTACAAAGGGGCTCCAGTCTGATTGTGACCTGTCAGAGGGCATGGCTGCCCCCCCAAGTACTCTTGCTAGCTGAGTGTGGCACTACTGGTGATTCCTTCCCCAGTTCCCTTCCCTGAGATGGGGCTCCTCAGCTCTCCACACACTGGTCTGTACTGGAGAGTGGCCTATCCTTCCTGCCAACTCACAGACAAACTTAACCCCTTGCCGGGTAGCAAAAGCCAAAGTCCTAACAAATTAAAAGGTCCTTTAGCTCTTTAGGGATTCTCTTCAGCCTATCCTCTAGAACCTGTTCCTAGCTCCTTTTTAGGCTACCTTTTAGAATATTTCTGACTCTGGCATAGAACACTCAACCCCCCAGGGAGTTTCCCTGGAATACCATTCTCAGCTCCTACTAGGCTCTATTCCTTGTCTCCTCCCCTGCTCTGGTATAGAGCACTGCACCCCCAGGCTGATTTCCCTGGAGTCCCTGGCCTTCCACAGGAGCCTGCCCACTCCCTGTGGTTCCAACCACAGACTGAGCTCACTCAAGCCTTTTATAAGGCCCAGGTGACCCTTATGCTTTCACCTGACCTTCCTTAGTCCCATCCCCTCAGGCTGGGAAGCATCTAGTTAATTATGGCACAGCTGTAGCTGGCCCTATCTCCCCCTAAAGGGACTAGTCACCCTGTGATAGGACATTTGGGGAATAACATAATACAAATAATAACAATCTTCAGACTTCATGGCATCATCTGATAGTGACCACTATTCTTTAGTCCATGCTGCTTTAGTGAAGGTCAGTGGCTAATAAAGTCACCCCATCGTCCAAGCTCATTTCTGTCTCCAAGGTCCTGTTCAATCACATATTAGTGTCTGTGTCTACTATTAAAAATTATGTCTTTTCTTAAATTGATAATGCATGTTAATGGAGATAAAAGGCTGTTCACTCCTGGTCAATTTTGATTATGAGTGTTCTGTTGTATTATGATAAGTGCTATGA
>NW_020691664.1:0-2410 GCF_002925995.2 Terrapene triunguis
GACGTACCTTAGTTTGATTTATTGTGGTATGTACACCGTGCTGGGTCGACTTACTTTATGCTTCTCAATCCGGTGGAGTACCGGAGTTGACAGGAGAGTGATCGGTGGTCGATTTAGTGGGGCTTCACTAGACCCGCTAAATCGACCCCTGGTGGATCGATCGCTGCAGTGTCAATCCACGGTAAGTGGAGACAAGCCCTTAGAGCCTAACATGAGTGTACAGGTCTAGAAGTTAAAGATTTTTTTCTACTTTTTAACTGCAAATTTGTGAAATACAATAAAGATCAAAACCTGCAAAGCCACCTTCATATTGTCAGAATAGAAGCACAGGTGCAGGAACTGGGGGTTGCTGCTGCACCCCCTGGCATGAAGTGGTTTCCATTATATACAAAGTTTACAGTTTGGTTCAGTGGATTTCAGCACCTCCACTATACAAACTGTTCCAGCACCTCTGAATAGAAGTGCACTTTAAGGATGTGTAATAGTCACAATTATACCCTCTTTTTCATAGTCATAGAATTCTAATATACTTTGTGGGGTGGCACAGTATTCAGTATTTGTGGGTTTTTATTTTCATGTTGATTGAATACAAATTATAGAACTGTTAGTATATGAGTAAGATTTTACATCCCTAAATGAAAAAAAAAATTAGAAAACAGCATTGAAAAATGGAGGAAAAGATGCACGTTATGCAGTTGAAAGAAAGGAAAATTGGAGAAAAAATATGATATAGAGAGAGAGTGTATAAAAGCAAGGGAGACATTATTTTAAGCCTTGGCACCTGAATTTTTACTCTGAGTATTCAGAGGTGATTTGGTGTCAGGGAAATTAGTGACACCTGGACTAGGGAGTTAGGCAGTCAGAGGGAGGTAGTAGCATGACAGCAGGGGAATGGAATGAACAGGTGGAGATTGAGGAAGAAGCAAGAACTCTATGTAACGTATGGTTTGCAGTGTACCGGAAATGGTGCAAATTTTGATCAAACAGCAGTTTGTGTGATGCACCACTTAATAGCTGCTAAACTAAGTGGTTAGTAATAATAATACTTGAGGGACTAGGTGAGTTAGATAACATCTTTTATTGGACCAACTTCTATTGGTGAGAGAGACAGGCTTTCGAGTACTGTATATACTCGTTCATAAGCCGAATTTTTTAGTAAAAAGGAAGGACCAGAGAAGGGGGTCGGCTTGTGAACGGGTATAGAGAGGGAGAGGTGGGACACAGCCCCGCCCCCCAACAGAGGGAGCAAGGAGAGGCAGCACAGCCAGCAGAGACAGAAGGGAAGAGGTGGAGCCAGAGTCTCTCCGCTTCTGGCCACACTGCTCTCCTCCCAAAGCAGCTGCAGCTCCGGGGCTGGCAGGCTGCAGCTGTGCCGCGCCGCCCGGCCCCCTGGAGCAGGCTGTAGCCTGCTGCCCAGCCTGCCGGAGCAGCTCCAGCCAGGTCAGAGACATCCTCCCCGGCCCACCCCAGATAAGGTGGGAAGGGATGGGATGGGGAGAGTGTGGAGGTCCTGGGCTAGGGGTGGGGTCATGTGGGTGGTGGTCATAGGGGTTACTCCCCTGACTCCCAGCTTCCCCCCACCCCCAAATTTCCCCACCAGTTGCTGTCCTGGCCCGTCAGGGTTAGCAGCTGGCACGCCGGGACACTTGGTTTACTTAGGTTTACCTCTGTGCCTGCGGACGCTCAAGGTAAACAAACCATCTCGGCCCACCAGCGGCTTATCCTGATGGCTCAGGAGCCAAAGTTTGCTGACCCCTGAATTATAGGGTCGGCTTATGAATGGGTTATAAAAATTTTCCATTTTTACTTATCCATCTTGAGGGGGTCGGCTTTTAAATGAACCGGCTTATGATCGAGTATATACGGTACTTACACAAAGCTCTTCTTCAGGTCTGGGAAAAATGACTTTTCTCTGAGTGCATTTCCTACACCTGAAGTAGAGCACGTAATTAATGCTAAATGATATAATAAAAAGTAATGTTATAATTAAAAAACAGCACAACAGCAACCCACTGTCGGTGTTTGTGTTATACCACATGGAAATCCATATTTTGTAATGGACTTAGAACTCTTTTATAACTCTAAGTATGAGCAGAGGGGGAACCTCTGTCACACACTGAGCATTACAGAGTTCTTGGTTGCTCTGGGCTGCAGAGCTGCCTGTGTACAAAAGTCAGGAGGCAGCCACAAATTAAAGAAGTTGCCGCCTTTCTCCCCCCCCCCCCCCCAACTGTTCATTCTGGATTGCAACCCCTGGAGGTGTAACAGAAACTCACCACGAGTTTCTGAATTTGCTATATGATTTGGATAGAAATGTTCACTGGTACAGTATAGGATGTTCCAAGAAGTGCAATGAACTAGGGCAACTTTTTCTGAATAACTTATTTTGAAGAAAATGGAGACTTGATAA
>NW_020691665.1:0-4577 GCF_002925995.2 Terrapene triunguis
GTTGCAGGTTTCTGCTGAAGGGGTCCAGAAGCCATTACTGTGGTGTAGGGTAGAAGAGCTCTGGACAGTGTGGCTCGAGTACTGCTAGTGGAGCTCTACTTCAGCATAGTATAATCCAGTCTCACCACAGCCCTGGGAAGGAAATCGAACCTGTCTGGGTGGCCCTGAGAATCTTGCCTTCCCTTGTACCTTGTTGCAGGAATGCAGACTCCCAGCTGTTTGACAAGGTCCGAGGACATGACATCAAGCTGCTTCGATACCTGTCTGTCAGATATATCTGTGACCTGATGGTGGAGAACAAGAAAGTGAAGTTTGGCTTAAAGTGAGTATGGCGTCCTTTGTCCATTCCAAAGCCCACATATGGAGCTGCTGTTTAGATTGTGCAGACCAGTGACTAAAGCAAGCACAAAAGTCTGACTTCCCCTAACTGCATTCCAGAAAGGTTCTAGATCCCTCATGGCAGGGCCTTCTAGAGATGTTATCCAGACATTCAGCCAGTGCCTTAAAGTGAAACCCCAGAGGTATACGAGGCTGTACGTCAAGATCCTCTCTTCCATACCCAAGTCGAGCGTGCCAGTGCCTTTTTGTGAAGACTGTGGTAGTGGGGTGAATAGCTGCTTAACTTTGCCGTCTTCTGCAGTCACAATAGGTTCCTGTTTGTCCTATGGCTTCTCTGAGTAGGGCGTGAGTGGGTGGATGTTGTGATCCATTGGGCACAATCCCGCATGGCATCATAGCTGTGATGCGACTTCCTCCTGTGGGGCTAGTTGGTGCAATGATCAGGAGACTCATTTTTGAGTGGGGGTGTCCTTCCAGTCTGTGGGTGGAGGAGTGACTGGGATGCCTCCCCTGGGATTCAGCTGAGCTGAGGGTGTGACTGTCCGTGAGCTGGACTCTTACTCCACAACCCACAACTGGAGTCGGGGCTGTTCTATCATGTAGCACTGTAGGAGGAATTGCTTGACTATGCAGATTCTTCTAATAGGCCAGATGGAGTGGCTCTCCTGCCCTCTGGGAGTTAGTGCCTTTGTGTTGAAGCACTAAATACATGCACTGTTCTCCTCTCGTCCTTCTCAGTGTGACGTCTTCCGAGAAAGTGGACAAAGCTCAGCGCTATGCCGACTTTACCCTCCTCTCCATCCCATATCCAGGTACAGGACTGATGTCCAGAGGGACTCCCAAGGGCCAGGTGACAATCTGCTGGTGGGGATTGGGAATTGTCTCTGTGTGTGGTGAGGCAACTGGGAGTTGCTGGATGTTTCTCTTATTTTCTCTGGAGGGGGAACTCCTCTCCTGAGGGCAGCAGGGGAGGGACTAGAGGATGCAGCCAGCACCAATCTGCATTGAGCCCTCCTTGTGGTGGCAGAAGGGTCTCCAGTGCAGGGAGGAGGTCCCAGAGATGTAGCTGGGTTCAGACGCTTCCTCTATGTATCCAGCCAGGGTACTGCAGCCCCACCCCAGGCTGCATGCTTGGGAATTTGTCACGGAAGCCGCCTTTTGATGGAAAAACATTTTAAAGATGTTTCTAGTCTTTGTCATTCTGAAGAGAACTGCCATGCTAGTCTGCAGTGCAATGCCCCGAGACTGCAAACTGGTATGAACTGCTCCGATTGGCCGTGCTGGCTGTGTTAGCTCTGGACCGTAGCGAGGGCCGTTGTCAGTTACTGGGTAATGCTAATCACGTAAACACAAATGGAGAGGCTCAGCCTGCCCATTGGTGCTGGGTTCAGGTACATGACTGAGTGTACAGAGGGTGAGATGGCTGCTTTCCGGGGGGGAGGGGAGGGGAAGAGAGGGGAGGGACTCTCGGGGTTCAACGCTCCATCCCTCTGCTCCTGCCCACAAAGGAGGGGGTGAAAGGAAGATTCATTCCCCCTATTGCAAAGAATCAGCTGCCCCAGCTGCTGCTCCAAACCCAAGCTGTCTCCTCCTCTCCCTTGCCAGACCTTCCAGCGTGTCCCCCCGATGTCCTACAGTGAAGGTGCAAATTGAGACAAAGACCAGGGACAAAAGAAAACTGGGGGGCTGTATTAAAATAAGCTATGTAAACCAAGCTATGTACCAAGTTTGCTATGCCACATAGTCAAGGTGCCAAGAAGTGAAGCCAATGTCGCTGGCTTCTGGGATTAGCTCCATAAACATCCACCTGCCACTTCTACGCAACTTGAGTACCTGTGTGTGCGGCAGAGTTTAGGCCCAGTGAGCCATAATGTCCTCATGGCCAAGTCCGGTGGCTAATTCTGTGAAGGGTTTAGACAGAGGAGGGAGAATTGCACAGGAGGTTGTGAAAACGAAATGCTGCTGTGTTGTGGGGCCTGGCACACCCCACTTATAATAGTCACAGTGACATCGAAACACTCCTTCCTCTCCTCGTGCCCTTAGCAGCTCCTCGCTTCCATGCTGGAGTTTAATGTAACTCGAGTACCAGCCTCGCCCCTTTCAGAGTGCTGCCTAATCACAGTAGTGGTGTGGAAGGAGAGTAGTACTGTGCATTGCATTAAGCCAGGTGCATAGACACACAAGCTGAGCAACATGGCAAATGGGTGGTAAAACTCAGTGCAAATACTTGAATTCAGGTTGCATTGTAAGAATTTCAGGTTCTTACCCTGGCTTGCTCTGAGCTGGAGTTTCCAGAATGTAGTGAGCACACGTGTTGAAGGAGAGGGGTCTGTAGATGTGCTTATGCTCCCATGATTCAAATGGCTTCCTCTCATTCATAGAATCATAGAATATCAGGGTTGGGAGGGACCTCAGGAGGTCATCTAGTCCAACCCCCTGCTCAAAGCAGGACCAACCCCAACTAAATCATCCCAGCCAGGGCTTTGTCAAGCCTGACCTTAAAAACCTCTAAGGAAGGAGATTCCACCACCTCCCTAGGGAACCCAGTCCAGTGCTTCACCACCCTCCTAGTGAAAAGCTTTTCCTAATATCCAACCTAAACCCTCTCCACTGCAACTTGAGACCATTATTTGCAGACATCTGATGTGCCCATCACTGCGGTACTTGGGTGCCAGTTCTCACTGCCATCACTCTGAATTGGCTCTCTGGACTTCTTCTGTTTGGTGTTTTGAAAAGCCCCGTTGGCAACTCAACAAAGTGTCTAGGAGCCTGTTGCTGGGGTGGAGGTAGTGGGATTGGGTCAGCCGCCATTTAAGCCAGATTTAAGTTTTATATTTAAAAAAAAAAAAAAGGCAATGTCTGATTCGGTTCCTTGAATGTGAGCTCTCTGGGGCAGAGACCATCTTGTGTGCAGTGCCTAACACAGTGGGGCCGTGATCCCTGATTGGTCTCTGCTCACTCCTGCTGGACAAACAGTGGTTCAGAAGAGCTCCTGCCTGGGGCAGTGTGGTCTGCCAGAGTCTGCAGACAGCTGTTAGCGCTGCTGTGCAGAGCTTTGCCAAGCAGCATTGAAGTGACTCTCACTGTTTGGTTCTGCAAACTCTGGGCAGTAGTGACCTGTGCAGATGGCAGCAGAGGAGTAAGGTGGTTCATAGGAGAAAAGGATCCAAAAAACATAGGCTATAGGAAGTGTAGGCTAGTGGGTTTCCCCAGTCCACGAGGTGCGGGGGAAAGAGAGAGAGGTCTCTTTCCCTCCCAGCAGTCAGTGTGTACCAAAGGTTTACACTGACCAAACGTGGGGTTGTCTGAAACTTGTTGGGCTTCCCCCCCAGGGCATTGCCTCTGGACCTGCTAATGTGGGTGGGGACTCAGTGCCCCACTTCCCTGTGACTAACTGGCTAGCAGTCACTGTGCCACATCCGCTGACCTCTCCTCAGGGTTACTGCAGGTGTGGGGCTCTGGTGCTCAGTGGCAGAGGACCTCTCTCCTAGTGTGCCAGGGCCCTTCAGTCCTGGCCGTCCCCCAGGGCTCTGCTGAGGCACTTCAGCCTGCCCCCAGACCTGTCGGGATCTCCCGATACAGCCTTGTGCTGGTCCTGGGGACTGGGGCTCGCTGTGTGAAAGGAGGGATATCAGGGTCCCTCGAGCTCCAGACGTGCTCAGTCTTTGGTATTTGCTGTCTCCGAGTCAGTGCTTTGGATCGTGGCTGCACGCCGCGCTGATTGCTGCTCTTTAACTCCTACAGACACTGTTGCTGATTCACTTGGTGCTCTGGGGCCTCTGGCTCCTGAGCTAAGGCTGCTAGTGATCAGTTGTCTGCACTGTCGTTCATTACCTCTTCTCTTGCAGGCTGTGAATTTTTTAAGGAGTACAAAGACCGGGATTACAGAGCTGAGGGTCTCGTATTTAACTGGAAGCAGGTACCAAGATCTCTCGGACGGGGTAGCTCTCGGTTCTGTTATGCCTGGCAATTGAATTTGGACTTTCAAAATAGCAGGTGAAGTCTGTGCTTCCTCCCTGGCACAGGAAGGGAATCAGCAGCCCTCAAACCAAACAAATGGAGGGCATCTCTGAATGCTAACTCCTTAAAGAGTAGCTCAGGCCAATGGTCCAGCCTCCTATGGCAGTGTGGTGTCCTGGTGTCCAGCAACATGATATCATCATGTTTCAGAGTAGCAGCCGTGTTAGTCTGTATCCGCAAAAAGAACAGGAGTACTTGTGGCACCTTAGAGACTAACA
>NW_020691666.1:0-1212 GCF_002925995.2 Terrapene triunguis
GGCTCGATCCTGCAGGGCAGAAAGGAGGGTGCTGGACTCTATGGCCGGATGGCCCGGCCTGGCATGGCAGGCAGGGAGATATCAGACAATAGCGACCGATGAGCCGATCTAGGGTGGAAGATGAGATACGTGGACCGAAGTTCTGATCTGCAATGGCAGGAGGTTCCATACTGGGCTAGATGGACCGATGCCCCTCTGGGCAAGCACAGGAGGGAGCTCTCTGACTATATGGACTGATGGCCCAGTCCCAGGCAGCAGGAGGGGGGATATTGGACCATATGGACTGATGGCGGGATGGGGCGGCCATGGGGCTATATGGCCCCGCCCCTCCCCAGGCAGGCGGCTCTCGTAGCAGGGGGCGGGGCGCGCGGCCCCCGAGGACCCAGGCGATTGGGGAGCCGAGCTCTGGGGGTGTGGCCTCAAACCCCGCCCCCCGGCGCCCCTCCCCGGCGGCCCCCGGGCTGTGCAGGGCGGGCGGCTGCGGCGGAGCAGTGCGGGGAGCCGGGGAACGCGATGGAGAAGGGGCCGGGCCGGAAGGAGCTGGACGAGGCTTACGGTAAGGGGGGGCTCGGGGGGGCTGTGCCCCTGCCGGGCGCTGTGCCCAGGATCGGGGCCCTCCGACGTCCAGCAGCTGGGCGGGAAAGTGCCCGAGGGGAGCTGGGGTGGGGCTGCCCCATCTGCTGGGCTCGACGGGGGGGGGGGGCTGGGATCCCCAGTCCTCCCCCCCCCCACCCCGGGCTATTTCTCCTTAGGGCCCCCAGGCAGCCGGACCTTGTAACGCCCACGGGCTCAGCCCCCGCATCCCCCACCCCCACCCCCGGGCTTCCGCTGTCAGCGGGGGACGGTCAGGCTGGGGGCTGTAAGGCGGGGGCCAGGCGGAGGCTGTGGGGGGAACCGGGCCCGTTAGCTGCTCCGCTGCGTGGCCGGGGCGAGCGATGGCTGATGGTGCGTGTCGGGGAGACGGGCGCTGTGGGGCTGGTACAAAGGCAGGAAACCCTCAGGGTGTAGTGCAGCCTGACCGAGAACTGCGTCCAGGAGACCCAGACCTGAGCCCCGTCGCGCCGGGCGCTGCCCAGACCCTGACACAGACCTGGGCCCCGTCGCGCCGGGCGCTGCCCAGACCCCGACCCAGACCTGGGCCCCGTCACGCCGGGCGCTGCCCAGACCCCGACCCAGACCTGGGCCCCGTCGCGCCGGGCGCTGCCCAGACCC
>NW_020691667.1:0-4255 GCF_002925995.2 Terrapene triunguis
AAGCAGAGAGGGAGGCAGCCCTTGGCTAGGTATCGAGGGCACAAGAGCCCTCGCCATCTCTGGGAGAGCCAGTGCCCAGTGAGCCGATACCCATGGCATCCTCCCACAGCTTCCCTCATCTGGGATAGGAAAGTGCTGCCCCTGGAGACTACAGATCCCAGCATGCTCTGCTACACTAGAGCTTGCCCTGTGTTCCGCACGCACCATCAGTTTGAGTTCAAGGTGGGGTGGCTGCAGCCTGCTCCATTTTTTAATAATTATTCAGTCAGCCCCCTGCACTGCACTTCTCTAGTCGTTCACTGGTTCAGCCTCAGCGCCAGCCTGTAAGGGAGACAGGAAATACTTTGGGGGTTACCCGAAACAGCCTGGAAATGCAGCCACCTCTGGGGTGTGATGCAGCAGCTGTTCACCAACAGTGGCAGCTCAGCAGAGGAGGTGAGGTGAGGAAGAACCCTGCATCTGGCTGAACATGCAGAGGGATGTTGGGGTGGAATAACTCCCCAGATGGCATGTGATGGGGAAACCAGGGTTAACCCCTCGGGTTCTGTGTAAAGGGGGGAGTGATGGGCTCTTTAAATGGCCAGGAGTGGTGGTTTCAATCCCGTCTCCCCTGTAGCAACGCAGCACCCCCTAGCATCAGGCTGGGGTGTTGGGGTCGGCACTGGCTGCGAGGGGAGAGCACCCCCTACTGAGTGGCTTCCCTCACTCCCTGCAGCGGCTCCCCTTCAGGTGCTGACCTGGCTTAGCGAGGGCTGAGGGAATCACAGCACATGGTGTTATGGACGTAAATCAAACGCAGCCCTCAGGCTTCTGGAGAGCTGCCCAGAGAGCTAGGAGCACCTCTGCTCTGCCCCCCTCTTCCTCCCCACACAGCTGGGGAAAGGGCATCTGCACAGGTGAGGGAGCAGGAAACAAACCTGGCAAGAGGCAGTACCGGTCTGTTCAAGGCACTGGACACCAAGGTCTTTAAGCATTCGTTCGTTCAGCCTTGCAGTGCCCTCCTCCACCCCCCATGTAAGTCAGAGAGTCATAGAACATCAGGGCTGGAAGGGACCCCAGGAGGTATCTAGTCCGACCCCCTGCTCAAAGCAGGACCAATCCCCAGCTAAATCATCCCAGCCAGGGCTTTGTCAAGCCGGGCCTTAAAAACCTCTAAGGAAGGCGACTCCACCATCTCCCGAGGTAACCCATTCCAGTGCTTCACCACCCTCCTAGGGAAATAGTGTTTCCTAATATCCAGCGTAGACCTCCCGTACTGCAACTTGAGACCATTACTCCTTGTTCTGTCATCTGCCACCACTGAGAACAGCCGAGCTCCATCCTCTTTGGAACCCCCCTTCAGGTAGTTGAAAGCAGCTATCAAATCCCCCCTCACTCTTCTCTTCTGCAGACTAAATAACCCCAGTTCCCTCAGCCTCTCCTCATAAGTCATGTGCCCCAGACCCTTAATCATTTTTGTTGCCCTCCGCTGGACTCTCTCCAATTTGTCCACATCCCTTCTGTAATGGGGGCGCTCAAAACTGGACGCAGATGTGGCCTCACCAGTGCCGAATAGAGGGGAATAGTCACTTTCCTCGATCTGCTGGCAATGCTCCTACTAATGCAGCCCTACTAAGTGAGCATGTGCCTATTATATGGATGAGGAAATTGAGGCATGGGGAAGGGACTTGCCCAAGGTCACACAGCAAATCACTGGCAGAGCAGGGAATAGAACTCACGTCTCCTAATGCTCAGGCCTATGCCTGAACCCCTCCATATCCCCAGCGCCTCCCCCTCTAGGAATTGCCCTCTTCCTGCTCCCCAGCCTTGCCCTTCCCCCAAAAGTGCCGGTGGAGCCTCACTGCTTCTTCTGCAGCAAGCCCAAGGTGGGCAGGCTCCCGGTGAAGCTAGCATCCCCCCGCCCCGCACCCCTCTTCCTCCTACGGAGCTCAGCGTCTGGCAGATGCCTGGAGTCAGCAGTCTCTGGCCCCTCTTCCAGGCTCAGTGACTCACACAGGAGAGTGTCTGTACCGCTATTTCAGCACTTTCTTCTGCAATCGATTTAACAAACCCCGAAGGGAAAATCAGGCACATCCTGTTCTTTGCAGCCCCTCCCGCGCGTGCACACGCTCAGTCCAGCTAGGCCTGTAATGCGCCGCATGCAGAAAGCACAGCCGGCCCCCCGCCCTGCCTCTTCAGCTGTTGCTGGAAGCCAGCCCTTGAACTAATTAAAGCAGCCGCGAGCCCGGTGCGGCTGGGCCTCTCAGGACCCCACGTGGAGGGCGCAGCCCCGGGCCCGTTGCGCTCCCTCCCCCCGAACCAGGAGACTCGGGGTTTGCGGCAGAGGCTCCCCAGCAGCAATTACAGCATCGCCGAAGTCGGTGGCTTGGCTGGGTCGGGAGCACGCTCATTCCAGAACTGCTGGCTCAACGCGCTGCAGATGCGCTGGATGGGAAATCAGGCCTGGCTGTGCAGAAGGAGCCCAGCCTGTGGGGGTGGGGGCACTCTCCCTCCTCACTGTGCCCAGGGGACTTCTCAGGCCAGAGGCACTGGAACTAGGGGTGCTGGGGGGCTGCTGCACACCCCCCTCCCTGGCTGCAAGTGGTTTCTATCATATCCAGGGGTTGCAGTTTGGTTCAATGGCTCTCAGCCCCCCCACTGCACAACGTGTTCCAGCCCCTGTGTCTAGGCTACAGGGAGTGGGGTGACCCCAGTGCAGCGCTAGGGCATGGGCCCGACTGCGGGGCGTGGGGTAGCGGTGGAGGAGGCAGGGCCGGCTCTAACTTTTTTGCCGCCCCAGGCAAAAAAAAAGAGCGCCACCCCGCTGTAACACCCCCCCCCGAGCGCTGCACTGCTGAAACCCCTGTCCCCTCCCCCAGCGCCACGCCGGGCCGCCAAAATCCCTGCCCGAGCGCCGGGCCGCCAAAACCCCCGCCCCCCCCGAGCGCCACGCCGCTCCGCCCAAACCCCGAGCGCCGCGCCGCACTAACCCCCGCCCCCCCCAGTGCCGCGCCGCACCGCCGCAGCCCCCGCCCCCCCATGCCACGCCGCTGAAACAAAAACAAACAAACAAAAAACCTTGAGCGCCGCCCCACCGAACCAAAAATACCCCAAAAACCCCGAGCGCCCCCGCCACCCCAAGATTGGCCGCCCCTTCCAAGGTGCCGCCCCAAGCACGTGCTTGGTCGGCTGGTGCCTGGAGCCGGCCCTGGGAGGAGGCATGCACTCGCCCCTCGCAGTCAGGGCAGACCCCAACGCCCCCATGTGCTGGTAGAAAGCCCTAGGTTGCTGGAGTCAGGGGAGATGCGCACAAGAGACCTTGCCCTTTGGTGCTCTTTAGTGATCACACACAGGGCGGTTAATTCCCACAGCTTGGGCAAATTCTCACTCGGGTGAGTATGGGGCCGTGGTACTGGCCTCCAAGACAGTTTTCAGTAGAAAGCCAATTTTGACCTCCTCTGCTGTGTTCCAAGAAGCTCCGTTTCTCCTTCGATTTTGCATACTGTCTCCTTCCAGAGATTTTTGCCCCCAAGTTGGAGGTGGATTGAACCAGACACTTGTGAGATCCGGGACTGGCGAAACAGCTGGAGTTCCCCTTTAGAGAGATCGTCTGGCTTTGCCGCTGTATATCTCGAATGTAGCTTGGGCTAGGAATTCCGCAGACGTGGCACCCGCTACGCTGCAGAGAGCGATAGCAAACAGTGCTGCGGGGGGAACCAGAATGTTATTTACCACAGAACGAGGTCAGTAATGAAAACTCTCCACGGTGACCATGGGCATGCAGGGTCCTGCTCAGTTCCCGAGCGCCTCGGGCTCGGCCTGGGGTGCCTGTGCAGTAGGAGGTACTACTGGGACTCACACAGAGCTTCCTGCGGGGTTTACACTCTGGGGCAGGAGCCTTGGCTTTGTGCCTGACTGGTGGAGCATGACATAAGCACTAACAATTGCACCCGCGGGGCAACTGAGGCACAGATCGGGACAGCGACTTGCCCACGTCACCCAGCAAGTCACTGGCAGAGCTGGGAATAGAACCCAGGTGTCCTGAGCCCCAGGCCTCTGCTCCAGTTGCTCAACCATTATTACTGCTCTTCATCCAGCCCTTTTTAAAACCAGCCTCGTCGCCTGCGTCTGGGGGAGCAAACCGCCCCCCCCCCCCCCGCGTTGGCATCACTAGGCTGCTGTCGAGACCCTGAGAGCTCAGGACAGAGGCTCTGCCAGTCCGGGCAGGTCACGTGGAGACAGCTGGACGTGTCATTGCTCAGGTGTTCCCGGCACT
>NW_020691668.1:0-6387 GCF_002925995.2 Terrapene triunguis
GGCTGCTACTCTGAGGACTAAGGAAGTTTCCCCACGGAACTCTGGGATACATTCTAAAGACTTCCAGGACCCAAGTCAAGCTAGAACTACATGCACACAGGAAAGCACTAGACCTCAGACCATAGGTCTCTGCTTAATACAGGCTGGGATCCTCTAGCCCTGCAGGGTCCTGGGATCCTAGGTTAACACAATTGGTGTGTGGACACAAGGGAGTTAGGCTTGAGCCCAACTCAATCCTGGGCTTACACTGCTGTGCAGACATACGCAAAGAGACTAGTGCCTACAAACTATGAAGACAGTGCTTGAGTGGGTGGGTCCCTTTAATAGGGAATTGGGATTGACAGCAAAACACTGCTTTTCCTACTTTCCTATTTCAGTGACCTAAAATTCAAGGCCTATGCAACACTGCCTGCAGTTTAGCATCCTGCCATGATAACCCACTTAGGCTCTGAATGCTAACATACAGCCACGTCTTCAGCCTGTTCTCTTGAACCACCACCCAACTTAGAGGGGAAAAATAACCAACTAACAGAGGTCAGCAGAAACCCCTCATGAGCAGCAATTGTCAAGCTGCTTTCAACTGGACACGTCATATGGACAGCACCAACCAAAGCAGAACATTTACCATTGTATAGTCAGACTGGTAATACTCCTGGGAACTATGAGAAACTTTACTACCCAACATTTCACATAAAGCAATACTATAAATATGGTTTGTTTTGAATGAAAATTGATGCAATCTACATTAGCTATCTTCCAGGGGAAGAAGTACAGTGAAGATGTTTATATATGTTAACAGTTCCCCCCAAAAGATGCCAAAGTAACTAAACATGCATCTGAAATGTTTAAGCCCATTCTGTATCTTATATCTCTGCTTCAGTGCATTCCAACTCCTGTCTGTGCACTGGGATTTATTGGCACTCCGCTTTTCAATCAACAAATAATTAGGAGGTGGAAATTAACCATTTCTCCTCATTTAAGCCATACAGCATTATAGCTGTATCAGATCTTCCCCAATACCATTTAGATTTCCTCCTTAACTGCCGACTGAGTTATTGGCTCCCATCCATGTCTCCAGCAGCAACTTGGATAAGCACTATCTGCACCCTGCAAATACCAATTACAAAAAAGTTTACTACGAGTTTCCAAATTCTTACCAAAACACACACACACCCCACGTCCCCTTTCCACTATGTAAGGACTGACAGTGAAGATACCAAGCTTCAGCACTGCAGAATCTTAGAAATTTGTCATCTGCCAGCTTGGTACAAACAGGCTATGCAAAATCCTGTTCATGCTAGATAAGCACAAGGGCTCTCTGCAGATTCACCATGGCTGCACCTTGGCAGACTTATCAAATATTTCACGATCGGGTTCAAGGTCAGTCTCTTTTTAATTTTGCAGTGTACAGGTTAACTATTGGGGACTTGATGTTTCAGATATTGGCAACAGTGACAAGTTGCAGACAAGACAAGATACTGACCCCCACAATACAATCGGTGTGCTGAGTCATACCATACCCTATAATTAAGGTCTAGAGCCATACGTGGCCTTGACAAGAAACTATCCCCACATATGTATCACCTCTCAAATGATTTCATACATTCCACAAAGCTCCTATGAATTGGGGTTTATCCCCCATTTTACCAGTGGGTAAACCGAGACAAAGGTAAATTAGCTTACCTAGGTCACAGTCTAAGAGTCAAGAAAAGAATCTGAAATCTCATTCCCAGTACTCTGTTTTAACTGCTAAACCACAATTTTTTATTCGCACTGGAACCCTTCCTACTAGAACAGCCCTTTCCTCAGAAGTAAAACTGGGAAGAGGTGCCAGTTTTGTGTACCGATGTCTTAACTAATTCAGTCCTACACGGAGGCAAAAGCTAGTCCCAGCACAATCCCCAGCTGTGAACAGATGATCAACTCTTTCTTCCGACAAGAATGCAAAAGCAACCTCTTACCAAACTGAGAGGCTGGAAAGTTGGCATTGCTGCAGGAGCAGAATTAACATGTTTTAGATATCTTAACTGCGCATTTACACACATTCACATTTGGGTCTCAAATATAAATCTTACCTCAACATCCTGGGTTTTAATGGTAGTTTGGTAACTACAACTTTGTCAGTATTGTACTACCAAGCTACTGATATGTTCTCTCAACCCTCACTGTAGCTTGAAGTTATGGCTGAAATTCAGTTAATTTTCATTTTCAGTGTCCTAGGGTATGAGAAATTAAATGGTTGAATGCTATAGATCATTGCTAGATAAATGATGTGAAGTAATCTGTTTGGTTTAGACTTTATCTAAAAAAAGCACTTTCTGAACAATTAAATATTTCATAATGCTAGCTTTCAGTGAAGAGGCCACACTTTAGGAGATCCTAGCTGCTCCTATGCTAAGTCTTCAAGGAGACTGAGCACCCATAAGATCACATACTGTAATGTAGTTACCAACACTGCTATTTAAGCAAGCTAGATTTGAATTGGATCTTTTCACTAAAAGTTAACAGCAGGAACAGGTATTGGTACTGGCCAGTCTCCACAGCAGTGGATGGCCATGTGTCCTACTATAAAAGCTCCTTTTCAATAGGGGCAGGGCATATTACTAAGCACACAACCTAGTCCATCTGTCTCACAAATATGCAAATTACTGACTGTGCCTTAAAAGTGCTGCCACCTCCACACACACTAAGCCTGTTTCTTGCCAGGAGCTTTGCCACTACAGTATCTCAGCTGCCACGGTCTACAAGCAGGAAATTAAAGAGATGTGTTTTATTTACAACCAAGAGGGGTGGGGATCTTGGTTGCTTCAGAGAGTTTAACAAGCCATTTACATTAAGAATTTGGCATATGCAGCTGTCTTTAGGCCATCCGAATTTCATAGTACAGGAAAAAGCTGTTCGAGTACTATTTTGTATAGTCTTTCTGCAACATGATGTACTCAACTTTTGAAGGAATCTTTAGATTTAAATGTCTAAAAACAAAACAATTCTCACACCAAGTCATTAGTTCAGCTTCAGCCAAGTGACCAAAAATTGTTATCACCCAATGCCTTCCATGAAATGAGTTAATGGCATCAGCCTGAGGGCAGGGGTCCAAATTGGCTTTTTGGAAGTCAGACACAAAGGAGCATGGACACTCAACAACCCCACGAAAACCTGAGCTGTTTCCCCTACTGCCCTTCAGCCATGCCTAGAGTGAGGTCTGAATAGCCATTTCCTCTGATGTTCCTGTTTTGAGTTCACTAGGTGAATTCATTCAAGGGGATCAAGTCAGCACATCTTCCCACACTAAGGCCTGGTCTACACTGGGGGGGAGGGGGAGAAGAGGGGAAAAACGATCTAAGTTATGCAACTTCAGCTACGTGAATAACGTAGCTGAAGCCGACGTACTTCGATCTACTTACCATGGTGTCTGCACTGCGGTAAGTCTATGGCTGACGCTCTCTCGTCGCCTCCGCCTGCACCTCTCACCCTGGTGGATTACCAGAGTCAACGGGGGAGCGCTCGGTAGTCAATTTATCGTGTCTAGACTAGATGCGATAAATTGACCCCCGCTGGATCGATTCCTGCCCGTCGATCCAGCGGGTAATGTAGACAAGCCCTTAGTAACCTTAAAAAAACTAGATGAATGTTTAGGACAGGGTGGCCATTAGTTTAGAGGAGGAAACTTCATACCAGATGAACAATCTTAATATCCTGTACCCTACTTCAGGTGTGTGAATCCAAAGAATGGTGGACTCCCACCATTTTCTTAAAAATTATACATGTATGCAAAAGTAGAATCAGATTTTTACCATCTGACTCAAAGATTAAAAAAAATTAAGTGGCTCATATGCAGATACAAATGAAAGCAGTAAAATGTTAGAATGCTGTGCTCCTTTATGTTAATCATTAATTATCCTCCTCAAGCCATACAAAGAAAAACCCCCAGATGAAGAGCATTTGTCAGAAATATTCATTAGTCTTGAACTTGTGTACACACAAGCTGTAACAGATTTAAGTAAACCAGTTACTGGCACAAGATAAACAGATATAATTGGTTTTAAACAGACAAGAATGTGTCCACACAAGAATTGCACAAGTCCAACTAAACTGGTATAAAAAAAATAGGATACACTAGTTATATTAGTATAACTGTTTAGAGTGGGCCTTACTTGGTCCACAAGACTGCTCTCTTGAAGGGTCAACTTGAATGTTTTTAATTCATGATTCTAGGATTCTAAAATGTACTAATTCTGATAAGAGTTCCCACTGAACTGTGCATCTTGATGCATTTTCTTTAATTCCCTTTTAGAAACAAAGGTTTTCTGCTCCACTATTTATGTTTAGAAAGACTTTTATGCAATCCTGAAGCCAACATAATTTCACACCAACATGAGGCCCACCCCTTCTCTGTACATATTGCTGCCTGCTGCCGCTTGAGTTTCAGCACTGCTGCTCCTGGTTAACACTATTGCTCACACTGGAAGAAAGGTATGTACCATTAACACACAAAAGGCTATCATATGCACAAAGCAAGCCCATATTGGAGATAGAATAAAGATTACAAATAACTTTTATTATTTGCAGAGGTTACTTTAAAGAGAAGTACAATATTTTCAAGTTAATGTGTTCCCTCCTCCCTTCCTTGCTCACAGCAAACAGGAAAAGATGACAGATATCTTATAACTACGACAGAAGTACAGGAATTCAGCAACCTGTTAATTATTCCAATTCTAAAATGTTATTTCTGTATTTTGAAATCTCATCCTGCAGCATTCTGCATACCACCAGATTTACCCCATGAACAAACTGGATTTTTACTCAAGCTTGTAGGTAGCTCATCTGGCTGCTTATTTCCCTGCATTCCCATGCCTTCTGCTGACTAGCAGTTAACAAGGATTATTTTAACAACACAGACAGTTTTGGGTGTGAGGAGATTACATACCCAGTGTGTGTGGGAGAGGTGAAATTGTTTTGGACACACTAACGCCTCATTACCGTATCCAACATCAGCAGTGTGCCTAGCTTACCCACTCAACCTGGTACAACTAGAGGCCTAGGCATAAGTATCCCATTAAAAAATTCCTTCCTGTTGCCCTGCCAACTATCTGAGCGAACACATTGTCTGCAATTGCTGTAAGAACCCTTTTTCTGAAGCACCAGAGGTTTTCTGTGGATTTGAGCCATGCAGGCCAACTCAACTTTTGATTCTAAATGACACTGACAAACAGCCAACTAAGCACAGAGAGGGAGCAACTGAAAGCAGCAACTTTGCTGCAGCTAAAATAAAAACACCCCAAATCTGACTCAGAGGGTGTATCCTAGACCCAGGTTAATGATTGGCGAGTAAGTCTGAATTATTCCTAATGGACAGCTGCCAAGAAAAAATGGGCAACTCCACCTACTGCTTCAGAAATTTGTGAAAGCAATTAATTGCTTTTACAGTGTATCAAGAACCATGCATAATAAGGTTATGAAAGGGAACCTGATCCCTTACTTTAGGTTCCCGTTTTTAGCCATTGCATACAAAGTCAACACACTTCTGTGCCTCCAGATGACACTAAAGATAGATGAATTTAAGATAGAAAAGAGGGTCTTAATATAGATTGCTCTCTCAACTTGGAGATCAAACCTAAATCACAGCAACAAAGCTTACTAATCAATCAGTTTCCCTTTCAAATTGTTTCATTAGGCAAAGGGATGTGAAATAAATATCCAGGGTCAACTCTCTTCCTTATGGACTGAGAAACAGCTAACACCAGCCATGAGAGAAGTTTGAGCTTGGACCTTTCCGTGGCAGAAGGCCAGCTGGCAAGTTAAATTGCTTTCAAATTACTTGCAACGTGCACATCCCTGAGTATTTCACAGAACCTTATCTAGTCTACCTCTACGCCAATGCAATCATGTTCCCCCAGTATTTTCTATTGCTCTCTCTTATCCAGTTTTTAAAGAATACCATCAATTTAAAGAAACATGGCTGAACGTTTCACTACATTTATCATTCCTGCCTACGGTTACTATAACAAAAAGACTGGAGAGAATTTGCTCTCACTTTGTAGCTATAAGAGCATTTTTTTAAAAAGTGAGTTTTACTGCTCTCCTTGTATACTCCATTTCCCTTGTTTGTATGAGAGAGAAAAATCTGTCATTAAAAAGTGATGTCATTGTGAAGCCAAAACCTTAGGGGTAGGTGCACTATCTGAAGCCCATTAGATTTTGAGTTGGACATTCCACTTACATTTTCCTTTTGCTAACGGATCCTCTTAGTCAGGGCCGGCTCTAGGTTTTTTGCTGTCCCAAGCAAAAAAAAAATTTGGCTGCCCCTCTCCCCCCCACTGCACCCTCCTGCCGCCCCAGCCCTGGGTTACTGGTAACTCGCTCCCAGGGCGGGTCATTCAGCAGGAA
>NW_020691669.1:0-5191 GCF_002925995.2 Terrapene triunguis
TACATGTACAGGAGGACTGCTCTGCTGTGTGCTCAGCAGGTAGGAGTTGAGTGAAAGGAATGGGATGAGCAGCTGGTGTTTCCCTGAACCTCTTGCTCCCAAAGGGCATCTGGGGAGAGTCAGATAAAGTGTCCGGGGTGGCGGGGGAGGGGTTGTTCTCCTGTAACATTTAGTAGTCTTCATATTGCTTAGAGGACTGGACACGACATAGTTTAGTCCACTGGACGCTGTAAACTTCCTCTGAATGTTCCTGAGATGTAACCCTTCCTTTCCTCCCCCTCCATTTTCCAAACTCTCCTGTTAGAGTAGGCACCTGTTAGCATCCTTTTACTCGTAGTTTCTTGCCTAGGGGCACCTCACATTGGTTGCTAATCCCCCTTGTGAGGGTGGGCCTAAAAAGGGGGATAGCAAAGAACTGAAATGCTGAAAAACTGACCCGTGTTCTGACATAGCCCTCCAAGCTCATCTCATCAAGGAGCTGTGCCTCGTCCCTGCAGTCACTGAGAGTGGGAGTCTAGGGTTGCTCCCGGGCAGCGGAGCACTGCAAACGAATATACCAGCTGCTTGAAAGTGCTGGGTCTGGGACTAGGATAGCCGCAGTGATGTCATAATTACAGAAAGGTCCAAGGTGGATAAAAATTGGAAGACCTTTTTTAAAAATTAAATAAAATTCCTTTTTAAAATTTTTTGTTACTTATAAGTTTTTCTTTTTTAAAAATGAGCCAGTTTAAAATGAAATCAGAATTTAATACAAAATATGTTGAGGCCTAAACTTAGAAGATTATAATAAGACATTTAAATAACAAATAAATATGCTGAATCCATGACCCTCTCTTAAAAAACAACAAAAAAACCCCTTTGAATTAAAGGCTTCATTTCTATATAAAGAAAGAGTCAGGGAAAGCATCTAACTTTTGAGGTCAAGTTTCAAAAATATGGTACAGTTGGTTAGCGTAGGTAATTTAGGAGATTGTCTTCTTTTCAAGAGACATAAGCGAGACTAGAAATTTAAGCCCCAGTTACTTTCACTTAGGCATATTTGAAAATTTTCCCAGACCAACCTGAAATAATCAGTTTAATTCACTGACTACAGTTAATCCCTCTATTTAATAAATTATTTAATTGTCAATGTGAAGCATCTTTTGATAAGAGAAGTTTGTGTCTAAAACATTTAAGGTTGTCTTGTCTAATCCAAATACATTTTATATACTGTTTTGGTTGTTTAAATTCCAGTTACCATTCTAATGCAGGTTGACACAAAACTTGAGCAAAAAGTTAATTATCTAGTAAATAAGCAATATATCGTTCACCATTTTCTAACATACTAAAAGTGCTTGGTTAATAAGAATCTGAAAATATAGTTATGGTGTACACTTCTAGGTAGCAAACAGATGTACCAAATCTACTGTAAAGTGTCTATTTAGTTGTAAGTCAAGGTGTTTTAATGGGTATATCAACTAATGAGTGCATCTTTCTTTAGAAAACAGCTGAAATACAAATGCTGATTTAAATCAGTCCACCCTGGAAATGTCACAATGCATATTTTCCCAGGACTCAGAAGTTCAGGTTCTAACAGAATAGCACAGCTATGGGAATATGTGTAGTAGTTACTGGGACTGACTACTGTAATTAAGTCAGTGTTAAACTTAACTAACCCTTTATTAAATTACTCATAACTTTACTCAGATTCCTTTTTGGTTTGAAATTTCTTAGGCTCTGTTTCGGTCCAAAAATAACTTTATTTTAGTGGGGGTGCCGTGTGCATGCGCGCATGTGCTGTGAGAGGTTGGGAACAAATATATCCGTCTCAGCACTCCCCTCTTCTATTCCAGCTGGAATTCTTGCACGCACGTGAGACTGTTTCTGTATTGTTTTTTATAAACCCCTGCATTGAAGGCTGAACACAGTCTTGCATCACCTGACACTGCCATTAATCAGGGAAAAGATATGAGAAGCTTAGCATTATTGCAGCGTTAGGTTTCTAATCAAGCAGTCAAGTCAGGAACTTCTGGAAATTACTTCTGTTGAGTGTTTAATTCTGCTCTGGTGCACATGTATGTTTTGTGTGTCCCTGTTTTGATCATTAGCAGAGTGTTGAATCCATTTCATACGATATACAGGATATACACTGTGGCAGAGTTAACATTCTAGTTCAGAGTTCAACAAACATTTGATGATTTTTGAATTTGATGACTTCTGAGCACTTGATTTCACGGACTTAATTTTCATTAACACTAGGCTTTTGGGGATTTCCAGTTGGGGAATAAGGATGGCTGTGCCTGCTTGTTCATACACTGCCTCCAATTTACTGATGCTTTCCCTTGATCAGTCGGCAAGGGTCAGTGTTTGTATTGCCAGTTCCCCAGCAGAGCTAAACATCTCAAATCTGTTGGCCTAGGGAAGTGGATTTGTTTTCGCTTTTTAAGTGTTTCGTGATCTTTTGTCTCTCCCATTTCTGTAGTCCCATGAAAGAGTGAGCAAGCGGCTGCACCAGCGATTCCAAGCCTGGGTGGACAAATGGACCAAGGAGCATGTGACCCGTGAAATGGCAGCTGAGACAAACAAGTGGCTAATGGGAGAAGGGTTGGAGGGTTTGGTGCCCTGTACCACTACCTGTGATACAGAGACCCTGCACTTTGTGAGCATTAACAAGTGCCGTGTCAAATACGGCACAATATTCAAGACACCGTAAAGTCCCTGAGCGAGGGAAGATCACGTGGTGTGTGTATGTGTGTGCGTATCAAGGAAACGAGGAAGATGCCTTTCTCCCCTCACTGTGTATCTCTGTAACATGGCCAGTTGACTAGTGCGAAGCTGGTACAGCCCGTCACCAGCGGGATTCGGTTTAGGAAAACGGATCTCTACAAACCTAAGCTGGAACTGTTGCCAACAGGCCTCTGACTTCAGCGTGCACTGTGGAGGGAGGGACCCTTTTCAGAACTGAGTGATCCTAGAGAAATGCAGCTAGCTCATATGCACCAGCACTTTTGAGACTAACTCCTCAATGGCCTGAACTTCAAGGGAAGAGAACTGGATGTTGCATACATCCTGACCGGAGTGGTGCATTTAAAGTTATATGCTCAGATATGTCGTGAAACCCAGAGGTGCCTATCACAACTGGATTCTCCTCTGTTAGACTGCTGCAGGTTTGCCAGGATCTCACCCGGGGTCACCCAGCTCTGCAGTCCGGCTGTCGAGAACAGCATCTCCTGGATCTGACCCTCGACTCCTCCCTCCTTCACCCTGCTGGACTCCTGATTCAACCAGCTCAGATTGGTCTGTCCTTTCTAGTGCCAGCGGGATTGTTTTGTACCTGCTTCTTTACTAGTCTCTCCTAGTGCCATGCACCAGCTTTTCACACACATACGCACACACAGCAGAAACAACACAATTTTAACATGTTCCCCTTCCTTTTTTGTAAATAAATGTACATATTGTCAATTTTTTTTCCTTTTTTTATTAAAGGAAGTATGCTTGATGTGCTAGCATAACTGTACCAGCTTCTTGTGTACCGTAGTACCAGGTGGCTTGAGAGTTAGTACCAACAAACAGACCTATGGAGACATTTATTACACTTTTTACCAAAGGGAGTTATCATTGTAGTGCTTTTGTGTGGAAACTGTTCTCTCCTTTCTTTGGTAAATAAAAATACATCTTGGGCCTGGTCTACACTACGAGGTTAGGTCGACTTTAGCCGCGTTAAATCGACTTAAGAGTGGACACGTTTACACTACGAAGCCCTTTCTTTCGACTTAAAGGGCCCTTTAAACCGGTTTCTTTACACCACCTCCGACGAGGGGATTAGCGATAAAATCGGCCTTAGGGGGTCGGAATTGGGTTAGTGTGGACGGAATTCGACATTATTGGCCTCCGGGAGCTATCCCACAGTGCTTCATTGTGACCGCTCTGGACAGCACACTCAACTCAGATGCACTGGCCAGGTAGACAGGAAAAGCCCCGCGAACGTTTGAATTTCATTTCCTGTTTGCTCAGCGTGGAGAGCACAGGTGACCATGCAGAGCTCATCAGCACAGGTAACCGTGATGGAGTCCCAGTCCCAGTCCCAGGATCGCAGAAGAGCTCCAGCCTGGACCGAACGGGAGGTACGGGATCTGATCACCATCTGGGGAGATGAATCAGTGCTCGCCGAACTCCGAAGCAGTAAAAGAAATGGCAAAACATTAGAAAAGATCTCCAAGGCCATGAAGGACAGAGGCCATAACAGGGACGCACAGCAGTGCCGCGTGAAAATTAAGGAGCTAAGGCAAGCCTACCACAAAGCCAGAGACGCAAACGGAAGGTCCGGGGCTGAGCCGCAAACATGCCGCTACTACGCGGAGCTGCATGCCATTCTAGGGGGTGCAGCCACCACTAGCCCAAGCGTGTGCTATGAGTCCCTCGCTGGAAACAGGGAAGCGGGTTCGGCGGACGAGGAAGATGAGGATGGAGAGAACATAGATAGCTCACAGCAGCAAGGAAGCGGAGAAACCAGTTACCCCAACAGCCAGGATATGTTTGTCACCCTGGACCTGGAACCAGTAACCCCCGAACTCACCCAAGACCCTGAGGGCACACAGGGGACCTCTGGTGAGTGTACCTTTGTAAATATTACACATGGTTTAAAAACAAGCGTGTTTAATGATTAATGATTAATTTGCCCTGGCAATCGCGGCCAGTACAGCTACTGGAAAAGTCTGTTAACGTGTATGGGGATGGAGCGGAAATCCTCCAGGGACATCTCCAGAAAGCTCTCCTTCATGTACTCCCAAAGCCTTTGCAAAAGGTTTCTGGGGAGGGCTGCCTTATCCCGTTCACCATAGTAGGACACTTTACCACGCCAGGCCAGTAGCACGTAGTCTGGAATCATTGCATAACAAAGCATGGCAGCGTATGGTCCCGGTGTTTGCTGGCATGCAGACAACATCCATTCCTTATCGCTCTTTGTTATCCTCAGGAGAGTGATATCATTCACGGTCACCTGGTTGAAATGGGGCAATTTTATTAAGGGGACATTCAGAGGTGCCCCTTCCTGCTCTGCTGAACAGAAATATTCCCCGCTGTTAACCACGCGGTGGGGGGGAGGGGTGAAGTGACCATCCCAGAGAATTGGGTGTGTGGGGGAGGGGAGTTAGTTGGGTTTGTGCTGCATGTTAAACCTGAAACCGCAGCCCCTCCTTTTACATTGCAAACC
>NW_020691670.1:0-7181 GCF_002925995.2 Terrapene triunguis
TATATATATATATATATATATATATATATATATATATATAAACTATTAAATGAACAAATGTTCTGCTGTCCATTGCAGGCACAGGTGTGATTATCTCCTAGTCCTGCCTTAGCAATTTGTTTTGAAAAGCATTTCATTTTTTCTCTGCCATTTACCCTGCCAGATCTGTCTAAAGGACTTACTAGAATCTCCTCTCGTGATACCCTGACCAGCTGCATCCCTAGAAATTAGTCAGATTTGACTCTTTAAAAAGACCTGTGATTGTTCATTTGGAACATATGTATAAGTATAATTTGGTCTATTGTTGTTTTCCCAGCCAGTATAAGAACTCTGCCTTTTGTGTCTAAGGAGGAACATTGCATGGCAGATGGTACTTTTTTTTTTTAATTTATAATAATAAATATCCCTCTTGTCTGGAGAGAGATAAAGCATTAAATACATCCAAAACCCATCACTTCCTGAGTTTTTCATCTTCCTTGGAGAATGCTTTAGTCTTGTGTCAAAAGGCAAGATCAGTTTTTAGGGTTTTTTAGATAGGAGAAGGTATGTTTATCTTTGCACAGGATTGACATTCTTTTGACATTAGAGAGAAAATTTTGTAAGACTCCATCAGAATATCAAAAGGGGTAGTTTTGTCCTCCTGTAATATTTGAGATGCAGCACTGATCAGTTTTTAGTTCTGATGGTTTGGAAAATATGTTTTATAGTTTTACTGTTGCATATTTGATAACTACTGCAATCAGATTTGTTTTTCAAAAAATCTTCCCACACTAGTGCTGCTAAATTTTGGAACGAATGTGGATTGTTACCAGATGTTAAATAGTTTATTTATGATGGTGTGTATGTAGGTCATACAAAAAGATTTTGTGTTTATCAGAGTTGTCCAGACAGCCAGATTATGAGTTTCTAACAGAACTGTAACAGATGAATGTTTGTCAATAGCTCATATCTACAACAGGGTAGAAAAAAGTTAAAAGGGAATTATAAGAAAATAGGGGCCATGTTTCTTTACAGGCAGACAGTGAGCTGGGTTCAGATTGAAATTTCTAGCCAGAGACATGGACAAGGCAGGTGGAGGCATGTTGGCAAATATAGGAGACAACAGATGTACAGAGGAAAATAAGGGGGAGAGCTGTGTGTTCTCTTCCTGTAGTCTGGGCTCTCAGTGCCCCCCCAATTCCTCATGTTGTGCCGGCTGGTCCCTGGGTAGAGGGCCACTCTGCCTCCAGTCCCAGCACATACCTGCTGATGTGCTGCCTGGAAGCAGTTGGAGATGCTGCAGCCAGGGCCTCCCAGCCATCTACAATAGTGCTGCTGTCATTGAGGGTTCACTCTGCTCCTTCAGCAGGAACCCATGATAAGCAGAGAGAGGTGCTAAACTGCAGGAAGCTGCCAGGCCTCTTCCTGTTCAGTAATAGGGAGAGGTGTGAATTGCTGTGGGGGTGGCTTTGCTGAGCCCTCACCCAACCCCTGCAGCTTTACCCCAAAACCAGCAGGAGCCCCAGCGTGGACCCCAACCCATCCAGCCCAGGAGCCTTCCCTCATATCTACCTGATTCCCTGCCAGCTAAGGGGAATTTTGGGAATGAGTTGCCTGGGCCTCTGAAGTAAGCATATGATGTTGGGAAGGGGAGGAAGAAATGGAATCTGGGGACAGAATTTAATTGATTGGGCAACAAGAAGCAGAGAATACATGAATGGGAGAGCAGAATTGAACTGACTGAGAGGGAGACCGAATAAAATGATTTCATTTCTCTCCCCCAACCCTTTGTGTGATACTTGGCTTCCCGGACTGCAAACTCCTTGGAAGAGGGTCCGTGCCGTCTTGCTGTCTGATCCTGATTAGTGCTATGGCAATATAAATTACATTAATAAAGTTATGTTAAAAGAACGTTGTTTAGGTTGCAAAGTTAAGCTCTAAAAAGTTCGGAAATGTCACAATTAAGGTTCTTTATACAATCTTCATTCAGCCTCTTTGTGCATGTGCACTATGATACAGCGTTTAATTACAAGATTACATACTATCTTTTCTGCAGGATCCCTTCTTCACTCTAGGCTTGATCCTGCACCACTGAAGTTAATAGGAGTTTTTCCATTGACTTGAGTGAGAGAAGAATCAAGCCCTCAGTGCACAGAATGGGCAGCACTCCCTCAATGGGCATTCTTTCTTTGGGAAATGTGTAATATTTCTTTTTGTCTTAATCGTTCAATGTGTGGCCCCAGGCTTTAATTACCACACATCATCCAAATCTCACATAGAATACATAATGAATTTCCTCCTGGGCATTTCTATGGTGCTCATCATTGTTGGTGCTGAGTGCTTCACAAATGTTAATGATTTCATCTTCACAGCATCCCTGTGAGGTGGGGAAGTACTATTATCCACATTGTACAAGTGGGAAACTGAGGCACATAAACTTAAGGCCAAAGTGACAGTACCAGGCTTGAGACACTGATTTTTCACAGTTCAGCATTCTTATAGCACTTTATATATTCAAAGCAGAGCTCCCATTGGCTTCATTTGCAGCTGAGTTCTCAGCATTTCTGTAAATTAGGTCCTAAGCATAGGTGTTAGCCCTTATTATTTCAACTCCTGATCCAACAAATATCACTGGGAGAGTGGAGAAAAATCCATTATTGAGGAAGTCCCAATAGAGAGAATGAAAGCCATTTGGACTCAACTCATTTATTGTGATTGCCAGAGACCTAGAGAACCCAGGTGTGATGTGGCTTGGAGAAGTGCAGGGACATGAAGTGAAATGAGCTTCCAATTTGCTCTGATGCTTATGAAAGTGCCTGGCATCACAGACTCCTCTTTCACTGTCAGGTGGATTTTGTCCAGTTGCCAAAGAGAGAGGGAGAAATGAGGATTCTGAGCCAAATTCATTCCACTGGCATAAACCTTGAGAATAAACCCGGCCGCCCATGGCGGCTCGGCGCTCCGGGGCACCCCGGCCACCCGGGACAGCTCAGAGCTCCAGGGTACCCCGGCCACCCGCGGCAGCTCCATAGCTTCCATGGCCTCTGTGACAAAATCATAGCCCTATCAATGATTAATCCAAATTCAACAGTCACTAGAAATCAAATCAAGGGGTTTTAATTTCAAATGTTCATTCATCAAATGAAAGGTAAATAACCCTAAACATATCTCTGGCAAATATTGCCTAAGTTATTACTAGATGAACAATAACTCATTATACTGTTACGTCAAAACCTGACATTATACAAAGTCCTGGGTTGAAAACCAGGATTATTAACCTCTATGAAATCAGAATTTCACCCCCTTGTTTCTTGTGCCCATGCGCATATATCCCCAGCATGAGTTTCTCCTCTGCGAGCTTAGGCTACACCTGTATCAGGGCCAGAATTTGGCCCACCATTTATATAAATACTTCTTTTCTGTACCTTTTTTGCTTTCTGTCAGTAACTTATTACAGCTTATTTTCAAGGTGGTGGTTTTAGCCTTTTCTTGGCTAGTATGTAATATTTTCAGTCTACTAGACTGAAACATTTCTCTTCTTGTAAACCTCCCACTCCTTGTGCATAATTCTGTACCAGTCTTTGTCCTTCAGTAGTGTAGGTGTATTATCTGCAATTAGCAGTTTGTTTTGTCAGTTATTACATGTATGAAATGTGAATCCCTTGCTAATTATGATCTTATTGTAGCTGATAGTGACTGTTAATTCTCTTTGAGGGACAGTGGTGGATTTCCTTGCTCAGTTGATCTTACTTTTTTTTTCTTCTGTTTTATTTGCAGTTTCCCTCCTTTCTTACTGTATCAATTTTCCATGCATTATTTATTATTTGCATATTCACTTTTATTGTATTTATTTATTTTGACTGATGCAGGTATAAAAAGGGGACCCTATCCATCTGATAGGCAACACCAACATGAATTACAAGAACAAAATAAATAAATAGCAGTTGAATTTTCACAACAACCAGCACAGCTAGTATGCGATGTATCATATGGCACTATTGAGACTTTGAAATAAAATAAAGTCCCTGTGTTAAGAAACTTGCAGTATAAGGGTTGGATCCTGCAGCCCCTATTCACCTGAATAGCCCCATAGTGTTCAGGGGAACTAAACACTTCAATAAGATTGCATTCTCTGTTGAACGGATACTACAGGGACACCGGGGGAAGATTCATCCCATTGTGGGGAAGAAGGAGGAGAAACGGGAGAGGGCTAGACCAGTAGGGAGAGATGTGTGCACTTTTTGTTTGTTTGTGCAGTTAGAGTTACAGATACTTCAAGATGCCATAAGGGCTGTGGATTTAAAAAAAATTGTTACCCCAGGAATGACAATAGAGAGCGCTCTAATGTCTTACAGGTCAAATTAAATTTGGTTAGTACCTTTTTCTACTTCTTTTAGCACACTTCTGGGGTGCTGCACAGGTTACAGCTATCATGCCTGTAGGCTTAGGTGGAGTTTGACTTCTGTATTTGTGGGGTGCAGAGGGCTTAATATGTACAGCTCTGACTTTTGAATTTACTGAATATTCATCGTACATAAATTACAATGCATTTGAAATCATAAATACTGTTTACATTTATTATTTAATCACCTTTCATTTTTTGTTTTGTTTTAATTTTTTGACATGTTTACCAGCTACCACTAAACAGAATCGAGCACTTTCATGTGACTATGAATCATGTCTCACTAGTTTGAAAGATACATAAACATTGGCTTAATATAGAAATAGATAAGTCTCTACACATTCATTTGATATGCTGACAACAGATATTTCCACTGCTGTGGGAAGAGTGTGAGCAGCTGGGCCAGACACCCAACAGCCCAAGTGTGTTGTGGGCTTGTGAAGGCTCCCAAATGTTTAGGCTATTATTGAAATGTTTAAATGAATAAAACCAACGAGGAGTACGGTGGCACCTTAAAGACTAACAAATGTATTTGGGCATAAGCTTTTGTGGGTAACCCCCCCCCCACACACACACACACATGAAAGCTTATGCCAAATAAGGTACCACCAGACTCCTCGTTGTTTTTGTGGATACAGACTAATGCGGCTGCCCCTCTGATATTTAAATGAATAGTTGTTATGATAAGATGTTATATGTAGTAATAAGGGTAGGGTTTTCAATACCACTGAGCATTAGAGCTGGGTGGGAAATTTTCCCATCCCAAATCAGGCCAAAAAGCTGAAATCTCAACAACAAAAAATTGTAAACCAAAAATCTGAAAAAAATAAAAAATAAAAAAATCCAGTTTGGGGACAATTGGATTGCTTCATTTTGATCATGTCAAAAATCTTTGTTTAGATTTCAACCTTTTTTCTTCTCTTTTTTACAATTTTAACTATAAATTAACTTTCATTTAGAAACAAAAAATCATTTTGAACCAAAAAAACCTTCATTTTGAAAATATCAAAACAGGGTATTTCAACAATTTTGATTTTTTTCTGAACAGAAAACTCACTGAAACTGACTTTTTCCTGCAAAAAGTTTTGGTTTTGGTGAACTGGTATTTTCCAACAAATATTTATTCGAAAAAACCTCGACCAACTCTACCCTCCTCAGCATTGGCCTAGCTTTGCTCCTTTTCAAGTCAATGAGCAAAAGTATTCAGCATTGGCTTAACTCTGTTCTCATTGATGTTTAGTGCTGAGCACTTTGAAAATCTTGCCCTAAATGGCTGGTCACATTCTATGCTTTTAGTAAAGATGCTCTGACAGGACGTCTCCAGGATGTTCATAGTCCTTAGCATTGCCTTTCATTGATGTTGTGAACTGCTGAACTATGTAATTAATTGACAATACTGCAAGAGTGCAAGTGTTTGTGACTTTCCTCCTGCATGCTCATTTTCCTATCATTCCATAGCCTGGAGTTGAGCACAAGAGAATGGTGTGACTTTGTTTTATTCTTGAATTGCAGTTTCATTAGTAACAGAATAGTTTACAACACTTGTGCTGTAGTGTTGACTACATCAATAATATCATGTCTAGGGTCCTGTTTACACCGCAGAAACTGCCATCTTAGACATCATTGTTTCAATGCTAACTAGGTTCAACAGCAGAGAGGGAGTTCTATGTTTGACACTTGATGCCTATTGAAGTCCGTGGCAAAGCTCCCATTGACTTCATTGATTTTAGTGGTGCAGGATTAGGGCACTGATTTTTTCTCTTGAGTTGCAGCTTAAGTCTGTCCACTTTTGCCTTAGCTTCTAGTTCCTGCAATCAAAGATATGCCATTCTTTGTTCATGTTCAAACTGCTGATTGTTTTCTGCCTTCTGCATTCATAGAATCATAGAATATTAGGGTTGGAAGAGACCTCAGGAGGTCATCTAGTCCAATCCCCTGCTCAAAGCATGACCAACACCAACTAAATCATCCCAGCCAGGGCTTTGTCAAGATGGGCCTTAAAAACCTGTAAGGATGGAGATTCCACCACCTCCCTAGGTAACCCAGTCCAGTGCTTCACCACCCTCCTAGTGAAATAATGTTTCCTAATATCCAACCTAGACCTCCCCCCACTGCAACTTGAGATCATTGCTTCTTGTTCTGTCATCTGCCACCACTGAGAACAGCCAAGCTCCATCCTCTTTAGAACCCCCCTTCAGGTAGTTGAAGGCTGCTATCAAATCCCCCCTCACTCTTCTCTTCTGCAGACTAAATAACCCCAGTTCCCTCAGCCTCTCCTTGTAAGTCATGTGCCCCAGCCCCCTAATCATTTTCGTTGCCCTCCGCTGGACTCTCTCCAATTTGTCCACATCCCGTCTGTAGTGGGGGGACCAAAATTGGACAAAATACTCCAGGTGTGGCCTCACCAGTGCCAAATAGAGGGGAATAATCACTTCCCTCAATCTGCTGTAGATCAATTGCCTTCTGATCACTGGCCACTGATCTTTAACCTTTAAAACTCTCAATATCATATTTCAAATTTTGAATAGTGTGGGGTTCTGATCCAAAGCTTAATTGACTTGGTTCTGTGGATCCTAGCCAGACTGCGCCACTGTAACCATGCCTTTGTCAGCAGTGGTCAGTTTCTGTAATATAAACAATACTAGGGTTACCATATTCAAACATTTAAAAAAGAGGACACTCCACGGGGCCCCGGCCCTGCCCCAACTCAGCCCCTTCCCCGCCCCCTTCCCCGCCCCAACCCCACCCCTTCTCCGCCCCCATTCCAACCCCTTCCCCAAAGTCCCTGCTCCAACTCTGC